>NC_090827.1:107799324-108100199 GCF_028021215.1 Eschrichtius robustus | reverse complement strand
ACAAATCAATCAATGGAACAGAATGAAATTCAGAAATAGATTCTTTCATATGGTCAATTGATTTTCATCAAAGGTGCAAAGCAATTCGATAGAGAAAGGAAAGTTCATTCAACAAATGGCACTGGAACTAATAGATACCCATATAGGAAAAAAATACGCCTACATTCTTACCTCATACTAGTATACACAAAGTTAATTTGAGATAGATTCTAGATCTAAACACAAAAGCCAGAAAGGTAAGTCTTCTAGAAGAAAACATAAGAGAAGATCTTCACAACCTTTCGATAAGCGAATATTTCCTTGAGGGGATACAGAAATCACTAATCATCAAAGAAAGAAAAAAAGATAAATTGTACTTGGTCAAATAAAAATCTTCTTTCTATTCACCAGAAGATATCATTAAGAAAACAGTCAAGACACAGATGGGGCAAAACATTTGCATATGTATATCTGATCAAGGAGTCCTTTCAGAATACAAAAGTCAATGATAAAAAAAATTTCAAATGGACAAAAGACATGAACAAACACTTGACTAAAAAAGATATAGGAATGACCAATCAGCTTGTGAAAAAATGCTCAACTGGGAACTTCCCTGGTGGTCCAGTGGTTAAGACTCCATGCTTCCACTGCAGAAGGCTTGGGTTCATCTCTGGAACTAAGATACCCCATGCCGCATGGCATGGCCAAAAAAAAAGTGCTCAGCTGATACTGGGAAACACATAAATGAAAATGAAAATTATAATGAGATACCACCATACAAGAATGACCAAAATTTGATAGATGAAAACATGAAATGTTGGTGAGGATGAAGAGTAACAACACTCAGCATTCCTGGTGTCAACACAAAATGCTACCAACATTTACAAAGTTAAAAATTCACCTATTCATTGATCCAGCAATTTCTCTCCTGAGTGTTTGTACAAAAGAAATATTTAAAATCAAATGTCCACTGAAACTTGTACAAGAATATTCATAGCAACCTTATTCATAATTGCTAGAAACTTGAAACAACTCAAATGTCCATCAATAAGAAAATGAATTTTAAATTTGTGGTAAATTTATACAATGAAATACTATTTAACAAGAAAAAGAAAAGAACTACTGATAGAAATAACAAAGATGAACTTTGTAAACATTATATCAAGCATAAAAAGCTACACATACAACTACATTTATATAAAGTTCAGGAAGGCAAAATTAATCTATGGCGACAGAAGTTAGAAAATCATTGACACAAACTGGAGCATAAGGAACATTTCTGGGTTGATCAAAAGATCCCATATTTAGTTTGGGGTGGTTATTATATGATTGTACAAAATTATTCAAAACTAATTGAATCAAATACTTAAGATGTCTGCAATTTATTGTCTGTAAATAAAACTTCAATACGAAAGAAGCTAAAATAAGATTAAAATTTCAATGAGCAATATTTCATATCTTCTTCAGCATGATGTTTTATACCACTGGTTTGCTAATAGCTTAAGCATAATCTGTTCAGAATTATTAACAATAATGGATGAAAATTTATTTCTCAAATTGTCTTGACAATTGCAGTTTTATCTCCCCCCACTCAACCTTCTTATCTGATCTGGTTAGACTGTCATTGTTTTAGGAGAAGATGAAATATCATCTCTGCCTTCTCAGTCTTCCTTTATGCTTGCTTGTATAGTATTATCTTAAATACAAGTTGGTTTCTTTGCAGGAATCTTTCCAAGTGGCTTGTCCATTTTGTGAAGGTTAGTTTAGTCATAAAACTGCCATGATACAACAGGAAATGCTCAGTGAGTCACAACATGGTTAAAACAAACAAATAAAGAGGAACTTGTCAAGTTCTGCATGCTGTGGAGCCCTGGATCTCCCCATAGGGATGCCTCTCCACATGTTAGTAACAGAGCCCTTGCCTGTCTCTCTTAGGGACTTAAGAAGGACCACAGTACTAATTAGTATATTAAAAATGAGTAAAGCTTATTTTATTCTTAAAAAGAATAAACATAAATGGGGTGGTGCTTATCCATACCCTCTGGGGAACCTATGTGCCCACCTCATTACCTTACACTGTTTCTTACCTAGCCTGTTTTTTTGTTACTACTTATTATTTAGGTCTTAGATATTACTGCCCTGGTGAGTTTCTCTGACTGTTTAGGACTGAGTTAGGTGTCTCAGGGCCTTTGCACAAGAAAACAGACCATCATATTTCAAGGTGAGCCTACCTGTCATTATACTGATCTAGATAACAGGGTTAAACACATTAAAAGCTTCCTTCATTATTTATTCAAGAAATTGATAGCTAATCATGTTCCCTCTGCTTTTACAAGCATGGGGGATTCAATGGTGAACCAAATGACCGGATATCCCCATACCATCTAGGCACTGAAATTCTGGTAGGGCAGACAGACAATTAAAAAATAAATAGTGATAAGTATACGGGAAAAAATAAGGCAAGGGAGGATGTGAAATATGAAGAGAGTGGGGTTGACAATAACATCTGGTGGTCAAGGAGGACCTCACTCAGAATGTGACCTTGAGTCAAGACCAGAAGGAACCATGTGAATATATGCAGGAAAATTGTTACAAGAAAAAGAAAGATCATACTTGCTGAGGGAGCAAGGGCAGAAGCAGGGAGAGAAGTGGATGGTTCAAGATAACTTTCCGAGTTAGAGTCTAGAGGTCTTTCTTAAATGGGAAGGACAGCAGGGATATGGAAAAGGATGAATAAAGGATGACTCTCAGGTTTCTGCTTTCAGCTAATTGGTGAATGATGATGGCGCTTAGAGAGATGGGAAAGAGTGAGCACGTGGGGAGCACATCGGGAGAGCATGTGGGGTGGAGTGAACAGCGGGTCAACAGTTCATGTTTGACATGGTAAATTTGAGCTGTTGGGTACATAGTGATTACCCATTTTAACTTTGAGGACATTCAGGCTCCCAGAGCATAATTTACTTACTGCAGTAGATTGTCTATGCCTCCCCACTTGCAATGTGACCTTGAGACACTTCCCATCAAGGGGGGAGTCTATTTCTCCACTCTTTGGACGTGGGCTTAGATATGTGACTTGCTTTGTCCAAGTCAGGTATCAGCAAATATGACAGAAGTGGAGATTTAGAAAGTCATGTTGCCAAGACCATGACCGCCACCATGGGGACAATGTGGGGTAGCCTGCTGGAAGATGAGAGACACATCACCCTGTCACCCCAGCTGACATCACTCCAACCACCAGACACATGAGTGAGGTCACCTTAGACCAGCCCTATCAGAGCCAGCCCAGACCAAGATGTGAGAAAGAAAAAAAAAAGATGTGTTTGAATCACTAAATCATTTCAGCAAAACTTATTTAATACCCTTGTTTCAGATCCAGAGCTGGTGAGTGGCCAAGTTAACAATTGTAGCTTCCTTCTCCTAAATTCACTGTTTCTCCATCATTCCTAGACTAGTCTGTTTGAATATTAGCTCACACAGCCAGAACCAGGAACATTCTGGGGCCATGTCCTCCAAGCTGCCGTCTTAAAGCACGTGTGCATTAAAATCCATGCCATTTGTTAATGTACAATCTCTCTCTCTCTCCCCTTGCTAAGACCATGTTGCTGTAAAAGCAACCAACAGAAATCCAATTCAATCTCTGGGGAAATTTATAGAAAAAAAAAATCTTGCTATGCCAGTGCTTTTTCCATGGCAATATGAAGCATATGGGATCTCAGAAGAAGCATCTATCACAATATGTTGCATTGCAGTGTAGGAATTGGCATTTTTTCCAATTCCTCAAAGCATAGCTAAGAGCAAAAAAAAGTTATGAGGTCTAGGCTACTGCTGACATGCTGTCCCTTTCAAAGCATTCTATTCGTTTAAGGCAAAGGGAAAAAAAAATAAAAAATAAACCAAAAAGCTCCCGAGGCCCCCAGATGTCATCCACTACCGATCCCAGAAGTCTCTGAGCTGAAACCCGAACCCAGAACATATTAAAAATTGTAAATAGTGTCCAGGGGTCCTGCCACTGTGGGCGTCCCCAACAAAATACAGGGGCTGAAGGACAGCATCCTGGGGCCCCCCATGGAATGGGAAGGAGGGTATAAAACTACTCATTCTCACTTTAGAAATGAAGAGTCCTGAGAGCTAGCCCTTGCTTTGTTACTATGTGACTGCATGACTCTGGACAAGTCTGTAACCACAGAGATGATCAATGAAGTCATCATTAACCATGAACACTGTAGCACAGGACTCTTTGCTCAGAGCTAGGGGTGAACAGAGGTCTGTGTCCCGAGGGAAGGGAACAGGAGACTAGTACATTTTGATGTGATGGGGTGAGAGATGTGGGAGGGTCTCCTGGCCACTGAGAACAGAAGGAACCAGGGTATCTCTAGCCAGAGACCACGGGGAGAATGTTGGGTGCTTGGAGTTTAGATGCAGAAAGGGAAGAGAAGGAATGTGGGGCATAGGGGGAGCCTTACCGCTGATTGCCATGTAGAGGTAGGGGACCCATTAGATCCCCAGCCAATGCTGTTGACCCTGCTTTGCCATTGAGGAAACTGAGTCAGAAGGAGAGATGGGACTCAATTCCACTCCATAGCCAGTAAGTGATGGAACTTAGATCTAAACTCAGGCCAACTGATCTCTAAACCCCATGCTTTTAGCATTTTAATCTTCTTGGAATATAAGACAAAAAAATGATGCTTATGGATATCTTCTGAAATATTATGGAAAGGATACCATGGCACTCTCAGGCAGAAAACAATGCTAGTTTGTTATAAAACATCATTTTAAGTAATGAGATGGATTCTTTCTCTTCTTGCTCCCTTCAGCTGAGTCTCTCACAGCTCCTCTTTCCTCCCTTGTTCCTGTGATCGAGTGTGGGGAGATAAAGCAGTGCTTGGGAGTGTAAAGGCCCGGAATGTTAGATCCTGCTTGATCATCGCAGTGATACACATCTCAACAATGCAGCCAGCACAGTGCCTTTCTGCTTCCCAGTGACCTGCAAGATCAATTCTGAGGCTTCTGCAGCAGAAGGGAGAAAACAGCCAGAAATGGCCCAGGGGTTGGGAATCATTTTGGAGAGAAACCTGCTTCTGGCTTTTAAAAAAATTGTATTGAAATATAGTTGATCTACAATGTTGTGTTAGTTTCAGGTGTACAGCAAAGTGATTCAGTTATATACATGTATGTACATATATATTCTTTTTTAGATTATTTTCCATTATAGCTTATTACAAGATATTGAGTATACTTCCTGTGCTATACAGTAGGTCCTTGTTGTTTATCTATTTTGTATATAGTAATATTTTTTATATTGTGTGTAGTTTCATCCCAAACTCCTAATTTATCCCTCCTCCCCCTTTCCCCTTTGGTAACCATAAGTTTGTTTTCTATTTCTGTGGGTCTATTTCTGTTTTGTAAATAAGTTCATTTGTATCATTTTCTTAGATTCCACATATAAGCAATATCACATGATATTTGTCCCTCTCTGTCAGACTTTCTTCACTCAGTATGATCATCTCTAGGTCCATCCACGTTGCTGCAAATGGCATTATTTCATTCGCTAAATCACTTAAAGTTGTATTCCTAACATTTTCGTTAATATTTGACATTAGATGAAATGGCTTAATTCCACCTATGTGTGTGTGTGTTTTATGTACCTCAAATTAAATGAAAAACCACAGAAACATTACTCAAAATTAAAAGTTATAAATCCAAGAGTTTTCCCAGTCAAAATAGTTATTCAGGTTATATCCAGTACGTGGGACACGCATACAGAACAACCAATGAGATTCAAAGACCACTTGATGGTAACCAGAGGCCAATGCGGTTATAAGGAGCAGCCCAGGTGTGTGTGAGGATGGAGTTTGGGGCTGGAAAGATGGGAAGGAGCAAGATCAGGGCGGGGTGGGGGTGAGGATGGAGTGCCTGCCAGGAGTTTCCGAAACAGCAATGAGAGTTCTAAGAAAAGCTTCACTAGAGAGTTCAAAAGAGGGAGAAACTGTGAATTCCAGCTTTACCACTTACCAGACCTGTGATTCAGGTAATGTAACCTCCCTGAACCTCAGTTTACCTGCCCTCCTGACAACTGGGAAAACTGCTTCTCACTTGCCAGGGGAATTAGAGAAACAAATGAGATAATGCTGTTTCCCAAACTCCGCTCCTCAGAAGGACCATGTGGAGGACTCTGTCCAAATATAGATTCTCAGGCCCCTTTTTCTGAAGCTTCTGGGGCCTGGGAATGTGCTTTCAGCCAGTGTTCCAGCAGCGACAGAGCCCAAAGAATGGACTGGGGCTTTGTGTCAATTTCCCCTCCCATCACCAACACGCTTCCACCCTAGTCACTTTGAATCCACATAAATATTTTCATTGATTCTTATTCTTAACTTTTCACTTTGAAATAATTTCAGACTCATAAAACTGTTGCAAAAAAAGACAGTAGGAGTTGTCTTATGCTCTTCATCCAGCGTCCCCAATTATTAATGTCTTATATAACCCTAATACCATAATGACAATCAAGACATCAACATGAATCCAATCCTCTTCACTAATGCACAGCCCTTATTTAAATTTTATCAGTTGTTCCATTAATGTCCTTTTTCTGGTCTGGGATCTAACCGTGGCAAATTCAAATAAATTAAATATGGTGTGATGCTAGGAAAACCCTCTTCTAGACAAGTCCCCAACAGCCCTGTAAACAGATGGGTGCTTCAATCCCATTTCACACAGACACTCTAGAGCTGCCATTTTACCCCACGTGGTCCTTATAATCAAGAAATATGGGTAAACACTGAGATAATGATTTTGATGATCTTGGCACAGGTTAGTAGGATAAGTAGAAGCTCACTTAAGACACACACAAAATCATTATTCGTCTGTAAGAAATCAAGGAAAAAGTGATGAAAGGCAGGCAGAAGCTTTCGTAGAGAAAAGTTTGAGATGCTATGGCCCTGTCCTTGCTTCTCCCTTGAGCAATGCCACTCCAAGCCCTGACCACCCCCGGGTACAACCCTGCTGGTCAATCAAGGTCCATTCAATGAGATGAGGTGTGGGAAGGATTTAGCTCAATGAGCACATAAGGAGGACTCAATAAATGTCGTTCTTAATTTGTTACCCTTTCCAAAGCCACTCTACTTGAAATTTCTCAATTCTATCCATGAAAGGTGATAGTCCCAATTTCCAACCCCCCTTCCTGTTCTTTGAGTCTTTCATATAGCATGGAACACATCCTGATTTATATTGTAGTTATCTGTGTACTTCTTTATCTTATCACCCCAACTAGATTGTAAATTCTGATGCTTTTATCCCCTGTGGAAGCTTCCTGGGCTTCGTGCAGATCACACTGGGGGTAGCTGGCCTCCTAAATGGCACTGGGGCACACAGCCTGCAGATCCTCTGATTTAATTTATTACCGACGCTCTAGGCTTTAACTTGTCTGAAGCATCTTCCTATAAAGCTGCCATTGTGCTCAACATGGGGAGGCACCTCTTCTGGGAGGCAAGTCCTCCCCTCTTGAGGAAAAAGGAACACCCCTATTCAGGTGGCCCACTTATTGATAATGAGGACTTTGGGGCAAGGTCTGTATTTTGGGTACTGTCCATTGCCTTTAGGTAAAAGAGGGACAAAGAAAGCTTAAGGAGGTTGATGATACTTCCTAGCACTTTGTTGCTTCACATCTTCAAAGAGCTTTACACAAATCAACTAATGAACACTTTATCACACAACATTTAGTCTCCCCCAGGGATTTGGAAGGCTTTAGGCGTCAATGCTGCAGCCAGAGACTTGAAAGGGGTGGGCAATTTGTGGTTAACAATTGCATTTATGACTGCATTTCCTGAAAGGCAATCACACACATCTCATGCCTTTCACTGAGCAAGTCCTGGCTGGATGTTTGTTGACTGACTGACTGAGTCCAACTGACGGGCAGATAGCTAAATGAGGCCCTTCCTTTGCCCTCCCCCTTCCCCAGGTCTCATCAAAAGGCACAGCCCAACTTCACTTTAGAAAGTTCTTTTCAATGCCACATTAGGTAATTTAATGTAAAACGTCTAGGGCCATAAGTCCCTTATAAAAATCAGATGCAAAGTCTGCAAATTGTTCCTAGGAAAATGCTAAGTGCACACAGCATACGCTGCAAATGTTTGGGTGATTTTTCAGAGCGCTGCCTAAAATGCAAATTAAGACTCTGCTTCAGGTATTGTTTGGAAGCAGCCAGCTTAAAAAGCATCACCTATGTCCAGTTCGGGAGGAAATAATTTACTCTGCCAAGAATACTTTGGTTCCACTGGTTTAAAAGCATAATATTTAAGTGCAGTTGCCCTTTTCAGATTAGGCATTAAGAATATTTTGAAATGTTCTATGAATATGTTTCACTTAAAAATCATTAAGTGAAATAGTGTGCTTTCTGGTCACAGCCATCTGCAGTGACCTTAGGGACTTGCTTTTCTTAGCCTCATCTAATGGCAGATTCTCATATTCGGGAAAATAGGAAATGTTCAGCCTGCCTTCTTAGTGTGTGGATGTGTAGTGACTAAGGGAGACTTTTCTGAAAACTTCTTGGCAGTGCCGACAGTGATGTTAACTAAATCCTCCGTAAATACCCCCCAACAGAGCTAAACAAATGATGTTAGGAAACCCTGACAACCCAATACCTAATTCCCAGCCTTATTGAAAATCAGGAAGGAAAATAATTTGTAGGCATTTGGATGGAAAATAGCCTCACTTTCTAGGAAAAGTGAGCATTTTAAGTGAGCATTTTGAGAAGGAGGCTGGGAGAGAGAGAGGCAAAGAAAGATCAAAAGGAAATTTGAAGCCCTTTGGGAGTGGCCCTCCAAAAACAATAGCTTGCACTTCAAAGGACAGCCTTGAAATGCAGAAATCTAGATTCCTTCTAAAAAGACCCAAAGAAGCTTAGGTAGAGTTTACCCTGATCACAATATCACTAACACCTGCACCAGGGGCGGGTCATTTCTTCCTGGTGTTTTGGGGAGAAAGGAAGGAATTAGCAAATTAGGGGCCAAGAGAGTGAATTCTACGAATTAAAGCCAAGGATAAAAGAAAGGGTTTTCCATCTTCTCTCCAACTGATGTGCAAATTTGCCCTTCTGCTGGCCCAGTTGTCCTGAAAAGACTGAGGGGTCCAGATGTTTTCAGAGAGAACAGGAACTTAGAAGTTCAAGTCCATGATTCTTAGCTAGAAATAAGAGTTAACCAGCCAGGTAGGCTTGTCTCCTTCCAGAATTTCTTGTCAAGCATCCTGGATTCCTTTCCTTGACCCATCACTTTCTTTCCTCGTTGAAAGTTACCTGAATCCAATCACTCTATCCAGCTCTAGCTGCTCTTTTCACAACTAAAAGGGTCAAGTGGCAAATATGTCAGACTCATCTGCCTACCTAGCTCAACCTGGAGGTGCAGTGAGATTGTAGGAAAAGGCTGCTCTAATTCCTGCCCCATCCTGAACTTGAGAGCCATGGAGTTAAATCTGGTTTGGATCCTGGCTTTGAGAGGCAGGCAGCTCAATTAAACTCTTTGAATCTATAAAAAAGGCTACTGTACACATTTAATAAATTTGTGATGAGGATTAAGTAAAGTATTTAAGTATATGTAAATATATTCTGCATCATTCTATAAAAAATTTGCAGTGGTACACCTATGTCCCCACCAGAAGCACACACTAAACTTTTTTAAAGAAGAAAGAAATTAAAATGAAGAATACTAAAGATTTAGTTAAATATGCTTTTCAGTTAAAATTAGATATGCAATAATATATACTCATTTTTAAACTTGAGTTTGGGGAATATGTTTATATTTTAGAAACCAGGTTTTTTTAAAAGTCAGAGTAAATGTACAGAGACTGAAGAAAACACAAGATACTAGTTTTTCAATTTACTTTTCAATCAGTGACTTCCTGTGCCCAGACAGGAAGCTGAGATATCATCTGTCCGGTTCTACGTAACACTCAGGTCAAGATTTCAGAAAGGGGCAGAGAGGGGTTGGTTGTGAGACAGGCTGGGACCTGGGACCTGGGACCCTTTGCTGCAGTGTTGCCACACTTGCACCTGGACAAACGTCTCCTCCAGCAACAAAATACAAAGAAACTATATGGGACTAAAAATAACTGTGTGCATGCCCAATTGGGGCAAATTCTGGACCAAAAGATACAAAAAGACAAAAACAAAGAACAAAACAAAACAACCCAACTGCCACTTCTGAACAGCCAGGAGCAAAAACAGGCTGTTGGGAGCAAAAGCAGGGTACTGCGCATGCCTCCTGCCCTCAACACCACCAAAGGGGGGGGGGGCAAACCACCTAAGCCAGCCGTTCAGCCTGACCCATGAACGCACGCCTACCCTCACCCCAAATAAGGAACCAGCTCACACCTCCTCAGGGAGTGAGCAAGGGAACATGTTACTTGTTTTTGCTTCCTCCTGTGGCCTCAGGAGCCCCAATAAAGCCTTGTCTGAATTTCTTGTCTGGACTCTTATCAATGTCTATTGATTGGGAAACGCCAAGAACCATGATGGGTATCAGTTGATGCCCCTTATCCTCACTAATATCAGATTCCTTGCATCTGATTGGTTCTTTGTAAACCCCTATGAGATGCAAGACATAGGAATTTTTATGCCTATTCTGTAGATGAGGGAAATGGGCTTGGAAGGGAAAAATGTCTTCCCTAAAGTCACACAGCTATTAGTGGGGTTGCCACTTGGTCCCACGTCCCTGGCTCAGAGCCCATATAATGCCATTAAACTTTTGAATCTCTACTTTGCAAATTTTCTCTACTTTTCAAAGTTTCCTTCCTTGTTCTCTCTCCAGCTGTGGTTTCATTTGTGGTCCTGTTTCTTATGAATTGTCTTTATTTTATCCAAAGATCAAGATATTAACCTCCTAGAACGATTCTCCCTAGCAACAAGCTGCTGCAGAGATAAGGAAAAACAAGGGCACCCGTGTTTCTCTGCTTAGCTCTCTTTCATACGGATGGATGGTGGTTGGTGCCCCTTGGAAAGGTTATTTCTAATGATTACTCCAAACATATGAGCAATACATTTCACTCATTAAGCAAAATTCTCAAATTCTGGTATTTTAAGATAATTGAAAATCTGAAGACAATCCTAATACTTTTTTTTTTTTTCCCCCCAGGGGAAGAAGTGTGAAAATGCTCTGTTCAAAACTTAGATACTGTTAATTTTCCTCTCCTTCTGTTTCTGCTATTACTACCAGATGACACTGAATGCCAAGCACTGTGCTGGTGCTTTACGTGCATTATCTCATTACGCTGCGCAATAGCCTATGAGATAAGCACCTTTCTCATCCCCATTTTACCAATGAAGAAATGAGGGTTAAAGGAGGTTAAGTCATTCAAAGTTGTGAAAGTAGCAAATGGTAGAGGCCATTCAAATCCAGTAGTTTCTCATTCCAAAGCCTGTTCTCTAACCCTCTACTCTGCCCTGCTTTCTCTACTCCATGCAAAGAAACTACTTATGATTCTACAATAGTTGACAGTATATTGGTTTTCATAATATAAGGTTTCGGTTACAGCAGAGGAAATGGATAACACAGAGAACTTTACCATTTTAGTCTTCTATTTGGAAAAACAAACAAGCAATCACACACATATATTTATACACATGCACACACGTACACACACACACCCTCTACATTTACGTATTATATGCCAGACATCAAGGATGCCAAAAATGATGAAGATATAATTTTTAAGAATTCACAGGTTAAAGGGGACAAGAAAAGCAGAAGTTTATACCTTTATTTAGAAGCTAGGACAGAGATACAATTACAAGGAAGTAAAAAACAATTTCTGAGGATGTCAGGAAAGGCTCCCTTGAAGAAGTATTTTCTTGAGCTGGCTTCAAAGCATGTCATCCTTCAGGAAAAATGCATTTTACGTGGAAGTCTGGGCAAGGGCAAAAGCCTGCAGCACTGGCAGAAAGTATGTGGCAAGTAGGGGCCTGGGGCTGGTAGCAGAGCTGAGGCTGTGGAGAGGGTGGTTGGCATCAGATAAAGAAGAACGTCTCTTACCCTGTATTTTTATGTCAATTTCCAATTCACCTCTGCCAGACTGTGTGTTATTAAATGGTGGTTGTATTAATATGGGTTGTCCAGGGAAACAGAACCAATAGGGTTTATATTATAATAATATGTAATTATATATTATATATATCATTATAGTATAAATGTCATTATATATAATTATATTATGTGTATAATTATATTACATATGTTTATCTTATATTATATTACATTATATTTATAAAGAAATTTATTATAAGGAATTAGCTCACACATTCATGGAGGCTGAGAAGTCCCAGGATCTAGTCAGCAAGCTGGTGACCCAGGAGAACGATGGTATAGCTCCAGTCCAAGACTAAAGGTCAGAGAAGCCAATAGTGTAAATTACAGTCCAAGTCTGAGTCTGAAGGCAAAAAAAGACTGACCATGTACCCCCAGCTCAAAGTAAGTCATTTAGAGAGAATGTGAATTCTTGTTTCTTAGCCTTTATGTTCTATTCAGGCCTTCCTTATAAGGATCAGATGAGGCCCACCAACATAGAGGAGGGCAATCTGTTTTACTCAGTCTACTGACTCAGATGTTAATCTAATTCAGAAACACCCTCACAGACACCCCCAGCATAATGTTTACTCAAATATCTGGGCACCCTGTGGTCCAGCCATCAGAATATTCTAATTTTGTTTCCAGAAAATATGGTCACCAATGCTAAGAAATGTGTCTTAATGTGTTTTAAAAGCAGGGCCTTTATTAAACTACACCATACTGTATAAGCATTCTAGTATTAGTATTCAATTCAGCAGAAAGGCAGTGGGCATGGTGGAAAAAAGTAGCCTTTGGAGCCATACACAAATTGTGGTTAGTTTCCACCCCTCTCCTTTGGGAAAATGTCCTGCTGTTTTAGAGGCTCAGTTTTCTTATCTATAAAACAGGGATGATCAGAAATGATATTCAAAATATTTAACAGCTGGTTCATACAGGCACCCAGAAATTAAAAGAGAAGTCAGCTATTTTGGGGGGGGCAGGGAGGGTGCATCATTGTGTACCACCCACATATCCACCCTAGAGATGATGACACCCACTTCATGGGAGAGAAGTGAGGATTAATTGGTGGAGAAACTGGCCCACAGACACTCAGCAATGGCCAAACAGGTCAAGAGCTCATCTTCTGTCTCTTCTCATGTCTTTGAAAGAGATGCTGTCTTTGTCTTCTAATCAGGCAGATAAGGTTTCTCTCAACCTTGCCTCTTTGTGGCAGGTGGAGGTCAGCTCATCTCTCATAACCTCTGCAGGCTCTGAAGGATTGCTTTTGGTCTACCCAGTCACAGTGAAGTTGGGGCAGAGGTCATTGTGGCCATAGAGATCTTAGTTTTACAAAGGCAGCAAATAGAATTTTTCTTTTTGGGCATTTTGGCAGGATCTAGGATAATTAAAAATGCAAACTCCCTTATATGTGAGAGACTGGCATGTGTTTCTTTCTCCTTCCAGTGTGCCTTCTTGACAGCGGAGGCTAGAAAGCTAGGCATTGCCCACACTCCCTTGAAGATAGGGTTTTGAATGTAAATTAGATTCCATCAATCTGAAGTACCGTATGAGTTTTAATTGGCAAAAATGAGGCAGACAGTTTGTTCTACTCTATCTGGGGTCTTTAGTTTTTTTGGGCATTGAATCCAGGGCATAGGGCATCATTTACCAGTGCAGGGCAATTCTGAAACAGCAGCAGCAGCAGTGTCATTTCCTGATCCTTTCTGATTCCTGATCTTGGTACTTTGATCATGGCTCCATAATGGTGTGGTTCTAGGAATTGAGAGTTGTGTGGCAACTTCTCAATTAGGCAGCAGCTCCTTCGGTGGGTCAGTCCAACAATGTAATTTTGAGAATTATTCCTGAGATTTCCAACTGGAGTCTATACCTCCTGGAGTGGACTTGATGTTCTGCAACTAAATGTAGGTGGGTTACATTCTTGAACTCTTCTTCTGAGAATTTAGCCATAGATATACCTGTGATCTATGTGTGTGCAAAATGCATGCAGAGCATTCACCAAAGATTGCTTCACACTAGGAAAAAGCTGAAAATAACCTCAATGCCCATTAACAGGGATTGATTAAATAAATGATATTGTATCCATACAATTGAGACTTATACTGACAATTTAATTTGTTTAAAGGAAATAGATCTAGCTATATGGTTGTAGAAATAAATGTATAACAATGTTGGTAATGTTGCTAAATATTTTAATTTTTTGCATGGATAGCCACACCTACCACTCACAGACCATATACTTACAATAACTCCACCTCTGGCTCTGGGGTGGGTTCTTACTCATGTAGCCCCATCCCATCCTAAGGTAATTGCTTCTGATAAAGGCACATGACCCAATTTATGCCAATGAGATGTGAAAAGAAGTTGGCTTGGGCCTCAAGGGAAAAAATAATAAAATTAAAGCTATCTGGCTCTTCTGAGAGAACTTGAAGAAATAACTTCTCTCTCTGCCTACATATGGACATGTAACTATGTAGTCCTGGGAATGTTAGCAAGTCATCTTGCAGCCAAAATGGGAAGCCAGCCTTAGCAATCACACCATGAATTGCAGAGCAAAAAGAGGGACATTTGGTAACATAATGAAGCCACTGAGTCAAATCAATCTTGAACCAATCTCTTTCTCTGAACTTCCAGTTATATAAGTCACCAAATCCTTTATTAGTCAGGACAACATGAGTTTGGTTTTTGGTTACTTGCAATGGAACATGATCTATAAGTTAAATGGGAAAAAAAGTAAGGAGCAAAAAAAGGATGTGTAATATAAGTACCCATTTGTGTTAAAAAAATTTTTTTTTAAATTCATATATATAAATGCACTTGACTATACATAGAAAATTTTTAGAAAGAAACACAACTGTTCACTGTGATTATTTCTTAGGAGTAAGTTTGGGAGTTCCAGAGTAAGAGGAAAGCTTTTCATTATTTTTTTAAATTCAAGCTTGTTTACTCAATTGCATACATTGCTTTAATAATTATTTTAAAATATTCAATAAAATCATTAGTTCTGTTCATACAGAAATATCTCCACAAAGGATTGGGTTGGGATCTATTTAATAACTGTGTAGGCAAAAGAAAAGGCAGAGAGGGGAGGAGGAGAAGCCCTTCTTTGAGTCACGTGGTCTCCATCGGAATGGGAGGCAGGGAGCAAGCAGACTCTATACCTCTCTTAGTTGAGTGTCCCTCAGGAAAAGGCAGCTGGCTTCAGGTTTTAGATGTAGAGAACGCTGAGGACCATCTATAGACAACTTGCCCTGAGGTTTGGTTGACCTCATGCAATTAAGCTGTCTCTGTTAGGAATCTGGAGGATACTGAAGGAGGAGATATGTTCTTGAGTTCCCCTTTCTTTATGCAGCTGAAGAACCTTGGCATTCTGTGTTTGAGGCTTCAGCAGAGGAGCCAGTGGAGAACCAGGCACCATTTGTTTTTTGCATCAGCTTCCTCAGTGGCCACAACTTCAGAGCAGATAACGAAAGCCAACCTCTTACAACCTTCTTCCTCACACCAAACATCATTAGCCATCACTAGAGACCTTGCCTGGCTTTTTCATCCTGCCCTGTCTGTGTTCTTGCTGCTCCCTCTGACTTGAATACTATCGCACGTTGGGTTTCCCGGCAAGCACGCTCTGAAAAGATGATTAGTGAGCCGGAAGTTCACAGGGGGAACTCTCGTAGAAGTGGGCAGAAGGGAAGGTTGGACTGTGGCGCTGAAACGAAAAGCTCTTCTTTCTCTCCGTATTCTCCACACTCTAAGGAAAAAACTCTTTTTCTTCTATTTCACGACTCATACTACTTCACCTCTGGTCACCAAATGTGTGAAATTTTGGCACAAAACAATTCTCTGACACCAGCTGGAGGTCTTACAATTTAATTCAATTCTAACACTATCTACCTGGCAGTAGCACAGACCCTACAAGGTTGAGGGCTCCGTCCTACAAGACTGTCCCTCCCACTCCACTTCAGATGCCAACTACAAGTCCAGATTGCCACATGTGCTTCTAATCAACGGGCTATAAACTGAAGGTTCCCAGGATCTCCTCCTCAGGTTCAATAATTTGCTAAAATGGTTCACAGAACTTAGGAAAACAGTTTACTTATTAGATTACTGGTTTGTTATAAAAGGATGCAACTCAGGAGCAACCAGATGGAATGGATGCACAGGGCTAGGTACGTGGGAAGGGGCACAGAGCTTTCAATGCCGTCTCCAGACATGCCACCCTCCCAGCACCAGCCCAGAAGCTCTCTAAACCCCATCATTAAGGATTTTTATGGAGGCTTCATTACACATAGGCACAATTGATTAAATCATTGGCCATTGGTAGTTAATTTAACTTCTGGTCCCTTTTCTCTCCTGGAGGTCAAGGGGTAAGGCTGAGATTTCCAACCCTCTACTCACATGCTTTGTTCCCCTGGCCACCAACACCCATCCTGAGACTATGCAGGAGCCCCAGCCACCAGGCATCCCCTTAGCATATAGAAGAACAGTTATCACTTCAAAAATTCCAAGGGTTTCAGGAGCTATGTGCCAGGAGCAGGGGAAGGAGGGCAGAGACCAAATATGTAGTTCTTATTATGCCACAGGTTCAGTGTAACAAGGTCTTGGCTAACACTGCAGGAGCCTGAGGCTGGGATGGCCCTTCAGCGTTGACCCAAATTGGGGTAAGGAGATGAGCCTGAATATCCCTGCATCAGTCAGTCATAGGATGCAGGTACGCCAGGGAAGAGGGGTCACCTTTGGTGAGTGGGCTCTTGGCTGCTGCGGGCTGACAGCCGAGAGCTAAGACAACCTTCCCACAGCTGAAGCATAGGTCTTTCAGGCTTGAAGGGGACCGGGAGGGGGGCACAGCACTGTGTTCCCCACAAATGTTTCCCATTCTCACATGCTCATCAAACCCCCCCGCTCTCCTCCATACCTGCTCATGTAAACTCCATTCAAATAGGATCATGCATGTCCTGCTGATTTCAGTGTCCTGCCCTGAACTTTTACCTGCAGTTTTTCTCATGATTTCTCAATGAAAAACCACGTGAGTCCACCTCAGTGCTAAGCATGTCTCAGTCATCATCTCATCTAATAGTCCAAACAACCTATGAGGTCAGGACTACCATGCCCCCATTTAACAGGGGAGGAAGCTGAGTCCCAATTAGGTTAGATAACTTACCCAAGGTTACAACCGCTAATAACTGTGTTCCCGCTTACCAGTAACGTTGCTTGTCACAGATGCATCTCAATGGGCAGCCTCGAAGGGAAAAGAAGTCCTAACAGCGCAGTTTGAGGGAGTCTGCGGAAGGAGAGAGCCGCAGATAAAAATGGCGGCTTCTGAAAAAAAAAATGGCAACTTCAGGGAGTGGTGAGGATCTGAGTTACTTTCATCCATGGCCATCAGCCCACCCCCCACATACCAATCTAAATCACACAGGTTAAAATGAAAAGACACAACACTTGGTCAGATATCCCTTTCACCATTTCCACGTCCCTCAAATTTAGAAATTCTCCATCACCACTGGTCAGACTCATCCCTGCCTCTTCCCTCCATGGCTCTGGAAGTCCCATTACACAGAGTGGAAACTGAATCAAACGTACTGAAACACTGACTATATGTACCCCAGATATTTTTTTGGGGGGGGCTGCCCTACGCAGCTTGTGGGATCTTAGTTCCCCCCACCGGGGACTGAACTTGGGCCACCACAGTGAGAGCACGGAGTCCTAATCACTGGACCACCAGGCAATTCCCCCCAGATAGTTATCAGGACCCAAACTCCTGTAGATCTACACTATTTCACTGTGTCTTGACAGTTCTTCCCTCTCTGCCCAAGGGGCCATTTTAAAAAAGTTATTACTATTGTTACCATTAAAAAAATCATATGAGCTTATTTATAAAATTAGAATGTAGAGAATAGACTTATCTTCCCCTCTCCACACACCCCATCTCTGTCCCAGGCATTGGGTTAAATGGACTAAGGCGGTGGTGCCCACAATTTCTAGTCACAGCACTTATTTTTAAAAGAAAGAAAAGAAAAAAGAAGCCTAAATGGCGCTATTATGGTGGCTAATTAAATGTCTTCTTTGCTATTACAATGCATTCATTTCTGAGGATCATTACTTTTTGCGTAGCTTCATTCAGGAGCTCAGTTTAAGGTTTTACTTTAAGGAAACCACAAGGCAAGGCTTAAAGCCACAGGCCATGTTGCCACCAATGACAATGTGTGGGTTGCCAGGAAAACTCCAGGAAGAGAACGTGATTATAGAGCTGCCACTTCTTCTGAAGTACATGAACCCCGGAGAGAGGAGAGCAGCTCACTCTCTAGGAGATCCAGTGAGTTTATAGATAAGGGTGTTTGCATATAGCCTTTAGCTAATGTTCAAAATTCAGGGTGTTCATTTCCTACTTAACATTCATTTATTCCACAAAAAGACATGAGTTGCCCTAGGGGCCCCGGGTAGTCTGATGTATGTGGGGGGAAGAGGGCAGAGAGTCGGGGAGGCTCAGAGATGGCTCTGGAGAGAAGGCAGCACGTGAGCTGGGCCCAGTGGGTTGGGGCCCTGGAGATAGCGCAGATCGCCGCTGGGGGACAGTGCACATCTCTTTCCAGCCCATGCTGTCTTGTTTTGTTTCACAAGGCTGGCCACAGTGGGATTCTTTACACCGTGGGTATGGCAAACACCACAATCAGGGCTTTTACCCCAACCCCTTTGGAGAGCCAGTGTACCAGCACCGCGCTGGCTGGACCTCATTTTCCAGAGAGAACCTGAGGCAGAGAGAGGAAGGATGTTTATGTTTAGTCTTCTTTAGTGCCAGCACGCTGTTTGGCACACCGTAGGTACTCAGTAAATATCAAGTAACTAAAACTGGGACCCTCAAATTTCTTACCTCCTCCTCCCTAAGTTATTGATAAAATGTCTGTGAAAGTGTAGAAGATAATGCAGTTATTCTAAACTAAAATGGAGCTGCAGAAACATGTACCAAACCTTAGAAAATGTTAACACTGCATGTTACAGAGAAAATAAATGGCTAACAT
This sequence comes from Eschrichtius robustus, assembly GCF_028021215.1. Classification (NCBI taxonomy): domain Eukaryota; kingdom Metazoa; phylum Chordata; class Mammalia; order Artiodactyla; family Eschrichtiidae; genus Eschrichtius; species Eschrichtius robustus. The sequence continues at coordinate 108,081,157 of NC_090827.1, read as the reverse complement.
AGTCCACTCTAGCAAAGCTCTGAATACCCTTTTTTTCTAATCAGATTAGATACTTGACATGAGCCCTTCCAGATCTCCAAAGTGCGGACCAGATCAGCAAGGCGATTTTGGACTAAGGCTCCCCATTTTGAACAGTAAGATTTCATTCACTACACAGATTTTTCAGGCACTGAACAAAACATTAATCCAAAGTGAAACTCTGTATGGAAAATATTTAGGTAAAGGCCAAGTCCAATTTCAACAGATGATACCTACAAGTTAAAAAAAAATCTGCTGACATTTGGAAATGTGTTGGCTAAAGTGAATAAGAACGAAAGTATATGTTTTCCATTAGAAAAAGATAGGAGTTAGATATGAGAGATGAATGATAAGGGGTACCCACCTGTAATAGCTTATTTTTAGTCTTACCTTTTTCAAAGTACTCAGAAAAAAAACTTGTTAGCGAGATAAAGAAACAGCACAACAAAAACCACTCACTGATACTGTATTGCAAATGTCCAATTGGAATCAAGTTACAAACAAAACTCAGTTCTGAACCCTCAATGTATAACTTACATTCTTCCTTCTGCCACCCCATCCCCCAATTTCCTCCCACCCTCCACTCTGGTAATGATGTGAATGCTCAAAAGTCAAGACTGGGTTAAGAGGGGACCAAAAAGAATGTTTTAGATGAAATCAGATGTGACCCCTGGAATCAAAAGCATTTGCTGAGCATGGTTTTAATTACGGGGACTCAGTCAGCTTCCCAATACCACTCTTTGCTGCAGCTTGGTGCACCTCTAAAAATGTGCATGGCCTGCCAGCCTGCCAGCAGGAAGGGTTTATGGCCTCACACTCCATTAAAAAAAATAAATAAATCAGAAGCCCCTGAGGCAGTCACATGTTTAGAAGCAATGAAATTGCAACCTGTCTGCCTCTTCTTAGACATTTAAATTCCCAGCCCAGGCATAGCCTTACAAGCTAAGACTAAACTTTTTTGTGAAGGAATTAAAATTCTTTAGCTCTGATGCAGTCTGGCTTATGGCATATGGCCCATAGCTGAAGTCCAAGGGCTCATCCTGTGTTTTCTGACCTCTCATAAAATTGTCGAGGCCTAATGGAAGGAAAGAGTTTTGCATCTTAAAATAATGCCAGTACTTCATCACAAACTCAAGTTCTTTAAACAAGGCAGTCGGTTGAACTCTAAGAGTGAGGCCACTTCAAGATGCAAAGGAAATGAAGTCCATAAATGCAGGAGTTTGTATCTAATATCACTGGGTGTGGGGGCAGGGGGAGTGGGGGTGTGAATTTCTAAGTCTCTTGAAAGACATGAGAGAGCTTAGGAATGAAAGCAAAGAAGTGTCACTACCCATGGAGTGGGAAAGAGAATCTAAAAATATTTAGCTTTGGGAGAGAACAGTGCCAACCATCAAAACTGTCCTCTTCAAATAGTTGAAGTGATGGTGTGATCATTAATTTTACGAGTCAACTTGGCTAGGAGATGGTGTCCAGTTATTTGATCAAACACCAGTCTAGCTGTTGCTGTGAGGTACATTTTAGATGTGATTACCACTTAAAACAGGAGACTGAGAAAAGCAGATTACTCTTCATAATGTGGGTGGGCCTCACCCAATCAGTTGAAGTCCTGAAGAGAAAAGACCGAGTTTCCCTGAGGAAAAAGGAAATCTGTCAGCAGATGTCCTTCAGACTCAAGGTTGCAACATCAATTCTTCCCTGGGTCTCCAGCCCATGGCCTGCCTTGAAGATATCGGACTTACCAACCTCCATGAGCTAGTTTCTTAAAATAAATCTCTCTATACATAAAGGTGCCTGATTGATTCTGTTTCTCTGGAGAACCCTGACAAATAGGGTTGGTATATGAAGAAGAAAGAGAGCTAGTGTTTGGTGGGTACACCAAGCACTTCTTATGATTTCCCACTCATCTCTTTAATCCTTACAACAACCTTGCAAAGTAAGCAATTCTCCCATTTTCCTGATTAGAAAACAGATTTTGATCTTTTCCAGAATCACAAAGCAAGCAAGTAGCAGATCTTATATTCACTCAGGTCTGTCTTTCTCCTTCGCCCATGTCCTTTGCAGGACATCATTTGGCTGCCCTCCAAGGCTTGTTCTGTGTTATTCCAGAAAGTAGAGCAAGGCCTTGTGCCTCCACAGGGACAGAGAGAGAAGATGATCTGTAGAGAGAAGTCAGGTGAGAGAAAGTAAGTCCTAATGGCATCAAGGTCTCAGCTTCCATGCTTTCTGAGACCAGTTCCACCCTGCCTCTCCATGCCAGGTGTATGTTTTGTTTTTTACCACCTTTATGGAGGTATAGTTGACACACAACAAACTGAGCATGTTTAAAGTGTACAGTTTGACAAGTTTGACATATGTGTACATCCATGAAACCGACATCACAATCCAGATAATGGATATACCATCACTCTCAAAAGCTTCCTTGTGCCCTTTTACAATACTTTTCTCCAACCCTCCTTTCATTCCTTTTTGCCAGCCACCACTGGTCTGCTTTTAGTCGCTATAGATTACTTGGTATCTTCTGAAATATTACGTACTAATGGAATCATACCATATGTACTCTTCTTAGGAAGAAGAATTCCCCTTCTTAAGGGAAGGGAGTTCTGGCTTTCATACAGCATAATTGTTTGGAGATTCATCATATTGTGTTTATCAATAATTCATTATTATTTTAGTGACTCTGCTAGGACACAAATTTAATTCATTATTTTTCAGTCCTGAGTATTATTCCATTGTATGGCTATACCACTGCCTGTTTATCCATTCATCTGCTGGTGGAAATCTGGGTGGTTTCCATTTTGGAGATGTCACAAAGAAAGCTGCTCTGAGCATTCTTGTACAGGTCTTTATATGGACACCTGCAGAGGTCCGGAGACAATGACTTATTATGTACTTTCCACAAACTCAGCCATGCTCTTGCATGTATTTATTTGTTTATTGCCTGCAGCTGTTGTTACATTAAAGTAGCAGAATATGTAGCATTTTGGCTTACAAAGCTTGAAATGCTTACTTGACAGCTTCTGAACATGTGTTCTTAAATAAATTCCTAAGAGTTAGTGATTAGACTAATAGGTGTATGTTAGCTTTTCATAGAAATGGCTAAACTGTCTTCCAAAGTGGTTGTACCATTTTACATCCCCACTAGAAGTATATGAGAATTCCAATTGCTCTATATCCTTGCAAAAACTTAAAATGCTTATTCTTTTTAATTTTAGCCATTGTAATATATGTGTAGTGGTATTTCATTGTGATTTAAATTTGTATTTCTCTGATAACTAATGGTATTGAACCTCTTTTCATGTGTTTGTTTTTTGTCTCTGTATCTTTTTTGGTGAAGTGTCTATTTCAAATATTTTTCCTATTTGGGAGAAGGAGGATTTGTTTCTTATTATTCAGTTTTGAGAGTTCTTTATATATTCTGGGATACAAGTGCTTAATCAGATATGTGATTTGCTAATATTTTCTCCCATTCTGTAGCTTGTTTTTTCATTTTAGTAGCAGGATATTTTACAGAGCAAAAGTTTTTAACATTGATGAAAGCCCATTTATAATTTTGATGTATCATGTTTTAGATATTATGTTTAAGAAATCTTTGCCTTACCCAAGATCATAAGACTTCCTTCTATGAGTTTTATACAGTATGTCCCCTACATACCAGTTCTGTTCCGAGAGTGCATTTGTAAGTCCAATTTGTTTGTTAGTCCAACAGAGTTAGTCTAGGTACCCAATTAACGTAATTGGCTGTATAGTACTGTACTGTAATAGGTTTATAATACTTTTCACACAAATAATGCATTAAAAACAAAAACAAAAACAAAAAATAAACATTTTAAATCTTATAGTACAGTACCTTGAAAAGTACAGTAGTACAGTACAACAGCTGGCATACAGGGGCTGGCATCGAGTGAACAGGCAAGAAGAGTTACTGACTGGAGGAGGGAGAGGAGGTGGGAGATGGTAGAGCTGAAGGATCGCCAGCAATAGGAGACAGAGGGCAAGCTGCAATTTCACTCAGGCCTGATATTGATGGCACAGGTTCTGGTTCCTTGCTGGATTCAATTCTATCTACCCTTTTGAAAAAATGATCTAGTGATGTCTGGGTGGTAGCTCTTTTTTTCTGATCATAGATGACACTGTAGCACTGGATTGTATTCTGAACGGCTGCTGAAACCTTCGTGTACCATTGTACATTTGGATACTGTGCCTCTAAAACTAAAAATGCCTCCTCAAGTAAAGAAATTTCCCTTGCTATTTCCTGCGTTGTGAATCTCTTTGGTTCTTCAGTTACTTATTCTTTCTCTTGTCTCTCTTCATCCTTTCTCTGGGCCTCCAATTCCATCACTTCATTAATAAGCTCCTCATGTTGCACAGCAAGGAGCTCAATGAAGTCGTCCTCTTGCAGATCTATTTTGAAATAAAGATACTGTACTACTGTATTCTATACAGTACTGTACAGTAAAGTACACAAAAGCACAACCACTTGTAGAGGATGCAGGCATGTGACAATGTACGCCAGACACGTGAACTAACTTACGTGATTGGACATGTGAAAGCACATTCGCATCTTTGAAAGTTCACAACTTGAAGGTTCGTATGTAGGGGACTTACTGTAGATTGGCGTTTTACTCAAAACTATTTGAGAACCATTGAGAAATGATCGAAATTAAAAAAAAAAAACAATTTTGGGGGCATATGGATAGCTAATCATTCGTTAAAAACGCTATCTTTTCTCCACTGAGCTGTCTTTGCAACTTTGTTGAAAAGTAATTGATCATATATGTGTAGGTCAATTTCTGGATTCTTTACTCTATTTCATTACTCTGTCTATCTTGATGTCACTACCACACTGTCTTTATATTGTGGTGGATTCATATGAAATATTGAAGTCAGGTAGTAAAAGTCCTCCAATTTGGTTCTTCTTTTTCAGAATTATTTTAGCTATTCTATGTCTTTTGCATTTTCATTTGAATTTTAGAGTCAACTTCTTAACTTCTACCAAAAAAAATTATCTTGCGATTTTGATAATTGTTGAATCTATAGATAAATTTGGGAAAAATCGATCACTTAATAATACAAAGTCCTCTGACCCATAAAATAATATATCTTTCCAATTTTTGTTTATGTGCTCTTTAATTTTCTCAGTTTTGTAATTCTCAGTATACAGGTATTGCAACCACCAACTGGTTGGGACAAACTGTTCCTCTTGCACAATAATGTAGAATCACAAACAAAACAACATCCTGTCTTTATTTAAAATGTTGATATTTTACTAATCACAGATTTTTGCATTAATTTTGGTATTTTAAAAGATTACATTATAATATCATTTGTCTTTATTAGTCAGTTTTTGGTGCTCCCTTTAGTTCTGGGATTGAGGTGAATGTTTCATGTAGCCCACCCTCATTCCAGCTCCATCCAAGTATTTCATATTTATTGATGCTAATTTTTAATTTCAATTTCCAAAAGTCATTACTAGTACACAGAAATACAATTGATTTTTGTATATTGATCTTGCATCCTGCAAACTTCCTAAACTAACTTATTAGTTTAGGTACATTTTCTATAGATTTCTTTGGATTTTCTACATAGTTGATCATGTTGCCAGTTTTCTGAAAGAGACTGAATAGAATTGTTATTATTTTTCCCTTAAATCTTTGGTAGGATTTATTATGGAAGTCATCTGGGCCTGGGTTTTTCTTTGTGGGAAGGTTTTTAACTACAAATTCAATTTCTTTAACAAATATAAAGGTGTTTTGTCTTTTTGTTTCTTGAGTCAGCTTTGGTAGGTAGTTTATGTCTTTCAAAGAATTTGTCAAGGAAGTTATTGGATTAATTGGCATAAAGTTTTCATAATATTCTCTTATTATCAGGTTAATAGAATCTGTTTGTATGTCATGTTTGACATTCCAAATATTGGTAATTGATTATTTGTTTCTTTCTCTTTTTTTCCTGGTCAGTCACCTCTCTTCTAGAAAAAAAAAAAAAAAAAAAGCTTTGAATGAATTCATTTCTAAATTTATTTGTTTATTTCATTGATTTTCACTTCAATTTTTACTATTTCATTTCTTTTTACTTTGAGTTTCATTTGCTCTTTTTAGTTTCTTAAGAGAGCTTAAGACTTTAGTTTCTGAGACTATTTTCTTTTCTAACATAGGTGTTTAGTGCTGTAATTTTTAACTACTGCTTTAGCTGCATCCCACAAATTGTGATATGTGGTGTTTGCATTTTCATTCAGTTCAAAATACTATCTAATTTCCCTTTGATTTCTCCTCTGACACTTGAATGTGTTACTTAGTATCCAATCATCTAGGGTTTTTTTCAGATATATTTCTTTTTTTCTTTTTTTTTTTTAATTTATTTATTTTTGGCTGCATTGGGTCTTCATTGCTGCACACAGGCTTTCTCTAGTTGCAGTGAGCAGGGGCTACTCTTCGTTGCGGTGCGTGGGCTTCTCATTGCGGTGGCTTCTCTTGTTGCGGAGCACAGGCTCTAGGTGTGCGGGCTTCAGTAGCTGTGGCTCGCGGGCTCTAGAGCACAGGCTCAGTAGTTGTGGCGCTTGGGTTTAGTTGCTCCCCAGCATGTGGGATCTTCCCGGACCAGGGCTCAAACCCGTGTTCCCTGCATTGGCAGGCAGATTCTTAACCACTGCGCCACCAGGGAATCCCCTCAGGTATATTTCTATTACTGTTTTCTAATCTGTTACTGAACTCAGGTTTGGCTGCTCACCACTCAAAAGCCAATAATCAAGAGGCAAGTGTCAGTAGAAAAGAAAGCTGCTTTAATCAGAAAAGCCAGCAATGTGGGGAGAAGGTAGACTCATGTCCCAAGACCAACTCCAAAGATTCAGCTCAGCCATGACAGTTTTTAAAGGGAAAAAGGGGAAAGAATCTCAGTGAATCATCAAGGCAGGAGGTTGGATTCTGCATCATTCTTTGTTGAATGCAGACTGGCTGATTCTTTCTTCAGATGTTATCTTGTCCTTGTGATCTGCCTGCAGGACTGACAAGGGGGCTGTTGGGGGTAGAGAGCTAGTCATTCTTTAACTACTTCATTCTTACTTCTTTTAATCTAGAAAAAGAATCAACAGGTTAGACAAGGCATGGTGTGTGTTCAGGAGAACATAAGTCAGGAATTAGATTAAATTGCCTCGTGATCTCATTCCTATAATTATGTTCTTTTACCGTTAGAAGGGAACAAAAGTGGGCAAACAGGAAAGGGGCAAAAAGAGCTGCTTTCAGTCTAAAACCAATATGCTCAGAGATTATATTTTATATGAATTTAATCCAAATTATAGAGATTTTTGTGACCCAGCATATAGTCTATTTTGATAAATAGTGCATGTGCACTTGAAAAGAGTGTTAATTCTGCCATTATTGTGTAGAGTGTTCTATAAAGGTCAGTTAGGTCAAGTGACCATAAGTGTTTTTCACGTTTCCTATATCTGTCTTAATTTGTTGTCTAGTTGTTCTATCAACTATTGAAAGAGGAGTATTGAAATCTCTTAATCTATCTGTGGATTTATCTAGTTCATCTTGCAGTTTATCAGTGTTTGCCTCATGTATTTGAAGCACTGCTCTTATGCACATACACTCAAGACGCTCTGGTATGTTTGTAAATTTAAAAAGCCCAGTAGACCATCTTGTGGCCCAACCTTGCACCATCACACGTTGTTGACAGTCCTGAGGTCTCACCCTGTTCCTACATGACTAGGAATAAGCAATATGCTTCCCAAACTAAATTGCCTCAGAAAAGAAGAATCCAAGCACATATTTTTAAAGAAGATATTTTCACCTTTTTATGGTACTTGAAATCTCATTGGAGAAGAAAGACCATGACACTAGAGCGAAAAATGCAAGGCCATTTCTTAATAGCCAGATATGGCTCAGAAATATCCCACAGGATTCCAAAGGGACTGGAGTTAAGTCAGCATCGAGCCTTGTACATCCTTTTATTCTTTCGTTCTTCCTTCCTCCCTCCCTCCCCTTCCCTCCCCTGTTTCCTTCCTTCCTTTCCTTCATTTCACATTTCCTTTGTTCCTAATCAGAGTTGGTGTCTTTGTCAAAAGAGGATGCAGAGTTGATTCAAACAAGATCCCTGACCTCAGAGTATGTAAGACGTTGGCTTGAAAGAAGTGGGACTTGAGTTGGGCCTTGAAAGACAATAGCTGAAGGACATATTCTGTAGGATGAAGAATAAATTTGGTACATTCATTATAAAATGAATTCTGTGTTTGTTTGTAAGACAACATTTTCACGTCTTCTATTTGATCCTTGTTGATCAAAAAATAAGGTGTTTGGGTTTTTTTCCCCCTTACTATTAAATCACATGTACTTAATAAATGGGGGTTGGAAAGGAGAGACTGACAGGGAAATAACCATTTCTAATCACATCACCTATATATAACCACTGTAGACATTTTGGTATTTTTCTAATTTTTTTTCCTGTTTATTAAATAGAATCATTAAATTTTATTTAATTTATTTATTCTTTATTGGGGTACAGTTGTTTTACAATGTTGTGTTAGTTTCTACTGTACAGCAAAGTGAAGTAGAGTTCCCTGTGTTATACAGCAGGTTTTCATTAGTTATCTGTTTTATATCTATTAGTGCATATATGTCAATCCCAATCTCCCAATTCATCTCCCCCTTTTCCCCTTTGGTGTCCATACATTTGTTCTCTATATCTGTGTCTCTATTTCTGCCTTGCAAACTGGTTCATCTGTACCAGTTTTCTAGATTAGAATCATTAAATTTTAGATCCTAATCTTTTCTTGATGTTCTCTCCAGAATTTTCTATTTGGTTGTAATTTTTCAATAGTGGCTAAATAATAGTTTACTTTTAAATTTCCCTATGTTTTCTATCCAGATTGTCAACAGGTTTCCCTTATTAAAAATATTCTGCCAATAGATTTTTATGAATTCTGAATTTATTATTTTAATGTTTTGTAGGTGAAGGGAACTTTCTGAGATTATCAAGTCCAACCATCTCAATTTTCAGACAAGAAACTGAGCGTGTGGGTAAGTAACTGAGTTCTTCGAGCTACACTTCTCAAACTTTAATGTGTGTGTGGATCACCCGGGGATCATATTAAAATAACGATTATGATTCAGTAAGTCTGAGGTGGAGCCCAAAATTCTGCATTTCTGACAACCTCCCAGGTTATACAGACTGTGCTCAAAGTATGATTCATGCATCAGGGGAAGGATTTGAACCCTAATGTGTCTGTCTGCAAAGCCCAACCTGACCAACTACTCAATACTGACTCTAACCTAGGATAAGGCTACAGTGGTAACTAGGACCAATGGGGGGAAGCTTTTATATGTAATTGAAATTTAATTTGATTATCTTAGTTTAAGGATACTATTGAAGATACGTTAGCTCTCGCTGCATACTCAGTGTGTGGAGAGGCTTAATAGAAATTCAGCAATGGAGGGGAGTAGCTATCATCTGGTGACCCTGAAGGTCCTTCCAACCCCAAGGTTAATGTTTCATATGTTAATATTGAATACTTTGAATGTTTATCTGAACAGCTAGCTCCTTAGCCACTTAAGAAGCAAGGAGCCAATTTCTGATAGAAGTTGTATTGCCAGGCAGAAAAACCAGATGAAACTAGTACCTTTCTTTTTTTAACCAGGCTGGGTGGGAGTTAGAGACCCAGGAGACGGCCAGAGTTGTCACATAGTTGTCACATGAAAAAACTAACTCTCCCTCTCTCTCCCCACCATTATTTTTTTTTAGAAAAATAAAAGCTCACATTTGAGAAATTTTCAGAAATGTAATTTGCATTTGAAGAAAATGTCAGAATTATTTAACACACGACGGGAAGCAAAAGTGAAAATGTAAATGATTGGGGTCTCTTTACAAAAGGAAGATAGTGTCGCTTCTTGGTACAGACACATTTCTCTTTACAAGGTTTTCAAATGATAATGTTCTCCTTGAAACATGTTAAATGTCTGAGTCATAAATTTGAAATTGTCACTGCCTGATGAGCTCCAGCCTGAGAGAGGAAGAAAGCCCTGCTTGCTTTTCACATAAGCTACATTAGAACTCCTGAAAATTCCCATTTGACTTTAAGTTTTCCAAACTCTGGAGCACGTGCTTGGTGATATGTAGGCACATAGGTGAGAAGCAAAGCCTTAGAGACACCCACCTGGTGCAGCCCATCACATAACCTGCTTCCAGAGTTCTGGACGCCCATTTCCAGTGACCTGTTAGACTTCCCTCCATGGGCTGGACACCTGCTGTTCAGTCTGTCAAAATCCAAGCTCATTATCCACGTTCCCTGCCAAACCCGGTCCTCCTCCTGATTCTGAATAAAGTCATTTCATGTCACTTTTCCTCTTCTCAAAAACACAAATCAGATTCTCAAACATCTGACCGCTACCCTCAAATTAAGTACTGTTGATTCTCCTGTCCCAAACAGTTCAAAAATTTAATTCCCCTGCCTCCATCCACATTCCTGCCCTCTTGGCCTTTCTGATGCATCCTCCATACTGATGCCGGATTATTCTTTTCGAAGGACAAAATGTCATTTTTCCTAAAGGCTAAGACACGTTGGTCTGAAATCTTTGACTCGCTACAGCCTAATGGTCACACCTCCACACCTGGTATTCAAAACCTTCTATGAACTGCCCCCAACTTTTTTGTTCAGCCTCATCTGCACGTAAGCTACAGTCTAGACACACTGAAGAATGTGCCATTCCTGAAAGACAGGTTTAGGAAGTAAGTCTGTGGAGTGGTTACAAAGCTTTGGGTTCAAGACCCAGCTCCACACTTTCCAAGCTATGTGGGTCCCTGAAGTTAACTCTGAGCCAGCCTCTCATTTTTAAAATAGTGCCTATCTTCTCTAATCAGCACAAGGATTCAAGTTAAAACTTACAGCAGAACTTTCTGTTTCTATTCAGACATATAGAACTTTAGAAGGAGCGTTCCTGATCTTACAGCAAAGGAGCAGAGCAAACTTCAAGCTCATGAAAGTCCTCTCGTCATTCAAAGACATGAGGTTACAGGGCAATGGGACAGCCCAAAATCTAAGGAGAGACAGTCACCTGCAAAGAGAGACAGGACACAAGCACTTGTTTACCTGGGGAAGATGCTTACGTGGGACAGATGCAGCAGGACACTGGGAAGAAGAATTCAGTTAGAATAGTTCATGCGTGGAGGCTGGAGAGAGCATAGAGCCCTTGGGAGCCACAGATATAAGTGAGTTAACACATTTTTGCAGTCTCTTTCTCCATGGTCAGCACTTGGTGAGAAACTTAAGAAAGTGTTCCTCATGGTTCAGGTCTGGGATTGGGAACCAGCAGCCACCACAAAATGGACATAAAATATCACCAAGACCCTTCACATAAATGAGGACCTCACTCATTGTGTGGCTTAATTTACCTTTTGCTCATCCAGGAATTTATTCTTTATATTGAAATTATGTATTTGAAGGCAGGAATTCCTAGCTTAATTTTTTTATAGAGGGAGAAAATAGTTATCAATTAATTAAGTTCCTATCAAGGGTACACAGTACATTTCTTTAGACGTAATCAAAAAATCACGGTCAAGTGCTTTTGCTGAGTCCACTTCCTGAAGTTGGTAGGAAACATCTATTCAAATATGAGATGTTAAATATTTTATCATACATGGGCTTATTTAGTATGATTTACTGCTATTCTGTCAGATTAACATGGGTATTAACCCATTTTACAGATGAGAGAATTGAGACAGAGAGAGATTAAGGTTTGTGCCAACTCAAAGAACAGTACTGTTAAGGTGAGGCTCGGAAAAAAAAAGTTGGGGGAGGGAAGGCGGGGTAGTCCTCTTTGAAGATTTTATCCAATGAACAATTTGAAATGGTAAATGTGTTTTTTTTTTTAACATCTTTATTGGAATATAATAGCTTTACAATGTTGTGTTACTTTCTGCTGTATAACAAAGTGAATCAGCTATATGTATACATATATCCCCATATCTCCTCCCTCTTGGGTTTCCCTCCCACCCTCCCTATCACACCCCTCTAGGTGGTCACAAAGCACTGAGCTGTTCTCTCTGTGCTATGCAGCTGCTTCCCACTAGCTATCTATTTTACATTTGGTAGTGTATATATGTCCATGCAACTCTCTTACTTCGTCCCAGCTTACCCTTCCCCCTCCTTGTGTCCTCAGGTCCATTCTCTACGGCTGCATCTTTATTCCTGTCCTGCCCCTAGGTTCTTCAGAAACTTTTCTTTTTCTTTTTTTATATTCCATATAGGTGTTAGCATACAATATTTGTTTTTCTCTTTCTGACTTACTTCACTCTACATGACAGACTCTAGGTCCATCCACCTCACTACAGATAATTCAATTTTGTTTCTCTATTAGGCTGAGTAATATTCCATTGTATATATGTGCCACATCTTCTTTATCCATCCATCTGTTGATGGACACTTAGGTTGCTTCCATGTCCTGGCTATTGTAAATAGAGCTGCCATGAACATTGTGGTACATGATTCTTTATGAATTATGGTTTTCTCAGGGTATATGCCCAGTAGTGGGATTGCTGGGTCGTATGGTAGTTCCATATTTAATTTTTTAAGGAACCGTCGTACTGTCCTCCATAGTGGCTGTATCAATTTACATTCCCACCAAGAGTGCAAGAGGGTTCCCTTTTCTCCACACCCTGTCCAGCATTTAATGTTTCTAGATTTTTTGATGATGGCCATTCTGACTGGTGTGTGGTGATACCTCACTGTAGTTTGATTCACATTTCTCTAATGATTAGTGATGCTGAGCATCCTTTCATGCGTTTGTTGGCAACCTGTATTTCTTCTTTGGAGAAATGTCTATTTAGGTCTTCTGCCCATTTTTGGATTGGGTTGTTTGTTTTTTGATATTGAACTGCATAAGCTGCTTGTAAATTTTGGAGGTTAATCCTTTGTCAGTTGCTTCATTTGCAAATATTTTCTCCCATTCTGAGGGTTGTCTTTTCATCTTGTTTATGGTTTCCTTTGCTGTGCAAAAGCTTTTAATTTTCATTAGGTCCCAGTTGTTTATTTTAGTTTTTATTTCCATTTCTCCAGGAGGTGGGTCAAAAAGGATCTTGCTGTGATTTATGTCATAATATGTTCTGCCTATGTTTTCCTCTAAGAGTTTTAGAGTGTCTGGCCTTACATTTAGGTCTTTAATTCATTTTGAGTTTATTTTTGTGTATGGTTTTAGGGAGTGTTCTAATTTCATTATTTATATGTAGCTGTCCAGTTTTCCCAGCACCACTTATTGAAGAGGCTGTCTTTTCTTCATTGTATATTCTTGCCTCTTTTATCAAAAATAAGGTGACCATATGTGCATGGGTTTATCTCTGGGCTTTCTATCCTGTTCCATTGATCTCTATTTCTGTTTTTGTGCCAGTACCATACTCTTTTGATTACTGTAGCTTTGTAGTATGGTCTGAATTCAGGGAGCCTGATTCCTCCAGCTCCGTTTTTCTTTCTCAAGATTGCTTTGGCTATTCCTGGTCTTTTGTGTTTCCATACAAATTGTGAATTTTTTTGTTCTACTTCTGTGAAAAATGCCATTGGTAGTTTGATACGGATGGCACTGACTCTGTAGATTGCTTTGGGTAATATACTCATTTTCACAATGTTGATTCTTCCAATCCAAGAACATGGTATATCTCTCCACCTGTTGGTATCATCTTTAATTTCTTTCATCAGTGTCTTATAGTTTTCTGCATACAGGTCTTTTTTCTCCTTAGGTAGGTTTATTCCTAGGTATTTTATTCTTTTTGTTGCAATGGTAAATGGGAGTGTTTCCTTAACTTCTCTTTCAGATTTTTCATCATTAGTGTAGAGAAATGCAAGACATTTCTGTGCATTAATTTTGTATCCTGCTACTTTACCAAATTCGTTGATTAGCCCTAGTAGTTTCCAGGTAGCATCCTTCAGATTCTCTATGTACAGTATCATGTCATCTGCAAACAGTGACAGTTTTACATCTTCTTTTTCTGATTTGGATTCCTTTTATTTCTTTTTCTTTTCTGATTCCTGTGGCTAAACCTTCCCAAACTATGTTGAATAATAGTGGTGAGAGTGGACAACCTTGTCTTGTTTCTGATCTTAGAGGAAATGATTTCAGTTATTCATCACTGAGAACGATGTTGGTTGTGCATCTCTCATACATGGCCTTTATTATGTTGAGTTAAGTTCCCTCTAAGCTTATGTTCTGGAGTGTTTTTATCATAAATGGGTGTTGAATTTTGTCAAAAGCTATCTCTGCATCTATTCAGATGATCATATGGATTTTCTCCTTTAGTTTGGTAATATGGTGTATCACATAGATTGATTTGCATATATTGAAGAATCCTTGCATTTCTGGGATAAACCCCACTTGATCATGGTGTATGGTCCTTTTAACGTGCTGTTGGATTCTGTTTGGTAGCATTTTGTTGAGGATTTTTGCATCTGTGTCCATCAGTGATATTGGCCTGTAGTTTTTTTGTGACGTTTTGTCTGCTCTTGGTATCAGGGTGATGGTGGACTCATAGAATGAGTTTGGGAATGTTCCTCCCTCTGCTATATTTTGAGAGTTTGAGAAAGATAGGTGTTAGCTCTTCTCTAAACGTTTGATAGAATTCGCCTGTGAAGCCATCTGGTCCTGGGCTTTTGTTTGTTGGAAGATTTTTAATCACAGTCTCAATTTCAGTGCTTGTGATTGGTCTGTTCATATTTTCTATTTCTTCCTGGTTCAGTCTCAGAAGGTTGTGCTTTTCTTAGAATTTGTCCATTTCTTCCAGGGTGTCCATTTTATTGGTATAGAGTTGCTTGTACTAATCTCTCATGATACTTTGTATTTCTGCAGTGTCAGTTGTGACTTCTCCTTTTTCATTTCTAATTCTATCGATTTGAGTCTTCCCTCTTTTTTTCTTGATGAGTCTGGCTAATGGTTTATCAATTTTATTTATCTTCTCAAAGAACCAGCTTTTAGTTTTATTGATCTTTGCTATTGTTTCCTTCATTTCTTTTTCATTTATTTCTGATCTGATCTTGATGATTTCTTTCCTTCTGCTAACCTTGGGGTTTTTTTGTTCTTCTTTCTCTAATTGCTTTAGGTGTAAGGTTAGGTTGTTTATTTGAGATGTTTCTTGTTCTTGAGGTAGGATTGTATTGCTATAAACTTCCTTCTTAGAACTGCTTTTGCTGCATCCCATAGGTTTTGGGTCGCCGTGTTTTCATTGTCATTTGTCTCTAGGTAATTTCTGGTTTCCTCTTTGATTTATTCAGTGATCTCTTGATTTTTTAGTAGTGTATGGTTTAGCCTCAATATGTTTGTATTTTTTACAGATTTTTTCTGTAATTGATATCTAGTCTCATACCGTTGTGGTCAGAAAAGATACTTGATACAATTTCAATTTTCTTAAATTTACTAAGGCTTGATTTGTGACCCAAGATATGATCTATTCTGGAGAATGTTTGATGAGCACTTGAGAAGAAAGTGTATTCTCTTGTTTTCAGATGGAATGTCCAATAAATATCAATTAAGTCCATCTAGTCTAATGTGTCATTTAAAGCTTGTGTTTCCTTATTTATTTTCATTTTGGATGATCTGTCCATTGGTGAAAGTGGGGTGTTAAAGTCCCCTATGATGACTGTGTTACTGTCAATTTCCCCTTTTATGGCTGTTAGCTTTTGCCTTATGTATTGAGGTGCTCCTATGTTGGGTGCAAATTTACAATTGTTATATCTTCTTTTTGGATTGATCTCTTGATCATTATGTAGTGTCCTTCTTTGTTTCTTGTAATAATCTTTATTTTGAAGTCTATTTTGTCTGATATGAGAATTGCTACTCCAGAACTCTTTTGATTTCCATTTGCATGGAATATCTTTTTCCATCCCCTCACTTTCAGTCTGTATGTGTCTCTAGGTCTGAAGTAGGTGTCTTGTAGACAGCATATATACAGGTCTTGTTTTTGTATCCATTCAGCCAGTCTATGTCTTTTGGTTGGAGCATTTTAATCCATTTACATTTAAGGCAGTTATCGATATGTATGTTCCTATTACCATTTTCTTAATTGTTTTGGGTTTGTTATTGTAGGTCTTTTCCTTCTCTTGTGTTTCTTGCCTAGAGAAGTTCCTTTAGCATTTGTTGTAAAGCTGGTGTGGTGGTGTTGAATTCTCTTAGCTTTTGCTTGTCTGTAAAGATTTTAATTTCTCCGTCGAATCTGTATGAGATCCTTGCTGTGTAGAGTAACCTTGGTTGTAGGTTTTTCCCTTTCATCACTTTAAATATGTCCTGCCATTCCCTTCTGGCTTGCAGAGTTTCTGCTGAAAGATCAGCTGTTAACCTTATGGGGATGCCCTTGTTATGTTATTTATTGTTTTTCCCCTGCTGCTTTTAATATTTTTTCTTTGTATTTAATTTTTGATAGTTTGATTAATATGTGTCTTGGCATGTTTCTCCTTGGATCTATCCTGTATGGGACTCTCTGTGCTTCCTGGCCTTGATTGACTATTTCCTTTCCCATATTAGGGAAGTTTTCAACTATAATCTCTTCAAATATTTTCTCAGTTCCTTTCATTTTCTCTTCTTCTGGGACCCCTATAATTCGAATGTTGTTGCATTTAATGTTGTCCCGGAGGTCTCTGAGACTTTCCTCAATTCTTTTCATTCTTTTTTTGTATTCTGCTCTGTAGTAGCTATTTCCACTATTTTATCTTCCAGGTCACTTATCTGTTTTTCTGTCTCAGTTATTCTGCTATTGATTCCTTCTAGAGAATTTTTAATTTTATTTATTGTGTTGTTCATCATTGTTTGTTTGCTCTTTAGTTCTTCTAGGCCCTTGTTAAAGGGGTTTCTTGTATTTTCTCCATTCTATTTCCAAGATTTTCGATCATCTTTACTATCATTACTCTGAATTCTTTTTCAGGTAGACTGTCTATTTCCTTTTCATTTGTTTGGCCTGGCTGGTTTTTACCTTGCTCCTTCATCTGCTGTGTGTTTCTCTTTCTTCTCATTTTGCTTAACTTACTGTGTTTGAGGTCTCCTTTTTTCAGCCTGCAGGTTCATAATTCCTTTTGTTTTTGGTGTCTGCCCCCAGTTGCTAAGGTTGGTTCAGTGGGTTGTGTAGGCTTCCTGGTGGAGAGGACTGATGCCTGTGTTCTGGTGGATGAGGCTAGATCTTGTCTTTCTGGTGGGCAGGACCACATCCAGTGGTGTGTTTTGGGGTGTCTGTGACCTTATTATGATTTTAGGCAGCCTCTCTGCTAATGGGTGGTGTTGTGTTCCTGTCTTGCTAGTTGTTTGGCTTAGGGTTTCCAGCACTGTAGCTTGCTGGTCGTTGAGTGGAGCTGGGTCTTAGCATTGAGATGGGGATCTCTGGGAGAGCTTTCCCCATTTGATACTATGTGGAGCTGGGAGGTCTTTGGTAGTCCAATGTCCTGAACTCAGCTCTCCCACCTCAGAGGCACAGGCCTGACACCCGGCCAGAGCACCAAGCCCTGTCAGCCACATGGCTCAGAAGAAAAGGGAAAAAAAAAAAAGCAAGAAAGAATGAAAGAAAGAAGGAAAGAAAAAAATAAAATAAAGTTATTAAAATTAAAAAAGTATTAAAAATAAAACAATTAAAAAGTAATAAAAAATGGACAGACAGAACCCTTGGACAAATGGTAAAAGCAAAGCTACGTAGACATAATCATAAAAAGAAGCATACATATACACACTCACAAAAAGAGAAAAAGGAAAAAATATATATATATCTATATATAAAAAAAAGGAAGAGAGCAACCAAATCAATAAAAAAATCTACCAATGATAAACTGTAAATACTAAACTAAGATAAACATAAAACCAGTAAAAATTAGAGGCAGTAAGCACATTCCAAGTCTACAGTTGCTCCCAACATCACCATCTCAATTTGGGATGATTTGTTGTCTATTCAGGTATTCCACAGATGCAGGGTACATCGAGTTGGTTGTGAAGATTTAATCCGCTGCTCCTGAGGCTTCTGGGAGAAATTTCCCTTTCTCTTCTTTGTTCTCACAGCTCCCGGGGTTCAGATTTGGATTTGGCCCTGCCTCTGCATGTAGGTTGCCTTCAGGCTTCTGTTCCAGGCCAGACAAGACGGGGTTAAAGCATCGGCTGATTAGGGGGCTCTGGCTCACTCAGGCCTGGGGGAGGGAGGGGAACGGATGTGGGGCGAGCCTGCGGGGGCAGAGGCCAACATGAAGTTGCAACAGCCTGAGGCGCGCCGTGTGTTCTCCCGGGGAAGTTGTCTCTGGATCACGGGACCCTGGCAGTGGCGGGCTGCACAGGCTCCTGGGAAGGGGGGTGTGGATAGTGACCTGTGCTTGCACACAGGCTTCTTGGTGGCGGCAGCAGCAGCCTTAGCGTCTCATGCCTGTCTCTGGGGTCCACGCTGATAGCCGCGGCTCGCGCCCTTCTCTGGAGCTGGTTTAGGCGGTGCTCCGAATCCCCTCTCCTCGCGCACCCCAAAACAATGGTCTCTTGCCTCTTAGGCAGGTCTAGACTTTTTCCCGGACTCCCTCCCGGCCAGCTGTGGTGCACTAACCCCTTCAGGCTGTGTTCACGCAGCCAACCCCAGTCCTCTCCCTGGGATCCGACCGAAGCCCAAGTCTCAGCTCCCAGCCCCCGCCCGCCCCGGCGGGGGAGCAGACAAGCCTCTCGGGCTGGTGAGTGCTGCTCGGCGCCGATCCTCCGTGCGGGAATCTCTCCGCTTTGCCCTCCGCACCCCTGTGGCTGCGCTCCCCTCCGTGGCTCCGAAGCTTCCCCCCTCCGCCACCCGCAGTCTCCGCCCGCGAAGGGCCTTCCTAGTGTGTGGAAACCTTTCCTCCTTCACGGCTCCCTCCCACTGGTGCAGGTCCCGTCCCTATTCTTTTATCTCTGTTTTTTCTTTTTTCTTTTGCCCTACCCAGGTACGTGGGGAGTTTCTTGCCTTTGGGGAGGTCTGAGATCTTCTGCCAGCATTCAGTAGGTGTTCTGTAGGAGTTGTTCCACATGTAGATGTATTTCTGATGTATTTGTGGGGAGGAAGGTGATCTCCACATTTTACTCCTCCGCCATCTTGAAGGTCTCTTGAAGGTAAATGTGTTTTTAAAACATACAGATAAGATCTGATGTGGCTTTGATATTCCATTTTCAGATGATCAATCTGCTTTTTACTATAATTTACATGTAGGCCAGCATCCACTCTTCCTCTTGCTGAACCATACCCTGGTTTGGCTTTGAGGAAAATACTCCTTGCCTATTTGTAGCCCAGAGGATTCTGGGAAGGAGTACATGCCAGAGTCCAGGTCCCGCCTCTGGCTGGTTCTCTGTGGGCAATGTGTTCTGTGGAGGCCCATCCAGGGCCAGCAAGACTCGACTCCCAGGTTTCATTAGGCCACCATTTTTATTGGACTCTCTCTTTCTCCTGCATAGATGTTCAGATGACACTACACAGAGAGCAGAAGAAGTCAAGTCCAGAAATGAGGCTTATCAGTATTTTTGAACTTAAATGAAACTTTACCTAAAGCAACATCTACTCCTGGTACTTTGCAGTTACCTGAGGTATTACTCTCTCCCTTCCCTATCTTCTGCCTTTTTTTCTTAAGCTTTTTGAGTTGGGTTTTTTAAAATGGCAATGGAGAGACACCTAAATAGCATGTCCTTTCATGTCTACTAAATGAGCAAAGTTGCAAAAATAATAACAATCAAAATTTCGTAAGACTGTGGGAAATAGGATCTCTCCTACACAACTTACATAAATATAAACTGGTATATATATACATATATATACACACACATTATATATATAAACGTAAAAATGCGTATATGTTAGTACTCAAAAATCCCACTTAAAATTTTTTATTGTAAGTAAATAATCAAGAATGTGTGACACAAAGTGGTTAGAAAGAATATCCATGATTGTAATTTATAACATCAAAAAATTGGAAGTAATCTAAACATCCAACAATAGGAGATAAATTAGATAGTGAAACACCCATATACCACAAACTAAGCAGAATTTAAAATAATATTGTAGAAGTATTGACATGTTAAGATGTTCATAAAATATCACTGAGTAAAATATAGGCTATAAATTATAGGCACAGTATGATTTTACTTTTGCTTATAAAAATGTAGACTTATATGAATGTAGAGATTACAGGGAGGCTATCCCCCAATATATTATCAGTCGTGGGACTACCAGTACATTAAAAAATTTTTCCTTTGTGATTATATTTATTTTAAAAAATGTGTTCAGTTATCATTAATCCCAAAAATAACATTTAAAGCTTTTTAAGGAAAAATAAATATTGAATTACAGAAAAATTAGAAAAACCAAAGGAAAGACCCCATTCATAATCATATCAAGGGCATACAGTCATTCTTATTCTCCTACAACTTTGCAGCCTTTCTCTAGCTATCGTTTTTCTTTATAGCATAGCTGTTAGATTATAAGCAGGATACAATTTTGTATCCTGTTTTTGTCAGGATAACTTTTGGTATTATTTGATATTTGTCTTGGTATTTAGTGTTTTCCTAGATCATTATCAGATATTTCTACCGAACATTCCTAGTGGTTATGTAACATCCCACACTGGGTTACATCCCATGAATCTATTGTACTTTTATTTAACAATTCCTGTATTGTTGGACAGTGAGGCTGTCTAATTCTTCAGAAACAAACTCTGCATAAGTGTGTACTTTGGATGTTTTCCTTATGAGAAATCCCCAGAGCAAAACCCATTTCATCATGTAAGGAAGGGCTCTTCCAAAGACACTGTGTAAATGACACAGTTGCAAAAGACTAATTGCACAAAAGCCATCACCTGTGCCCCTTGACTGCCTCTCACCTGAACTGCCTCTTACTGTAGGATCTGTGGGAGCATCTCCCTCTGCCCGAGACACTGCTCAGACCATTCCTTCAAGTGCAATGGAAGCAGAGAGCTTCCAAAGCCCAGAAGGAGGCTGTGACCATGCCAAGGGCCTGCTGGAGAAAAGCTGAGAGACAGGAGCAGGATAAGATCTTTCCAGTTACTCCTAAGTGCAACTTAAGGCTTAGTGGCCATCAATTGAATCAACGTCTGACCTGGAGCCCGGTTGGCCGAGATGTTGCGTCATTTCCTCATGTCCAAGGCTAGAAAATGGAGACTCTGTAATGGATGGGAGGGCCCTTACCCTGTGAAGGAGGGAGTGTAATGGAGGGAGGCTGGCCTTAGGTCAGGAGGCCTTGGTTCCACCGGCCAGATATGTGACTCTGAGAAGGTCTTCCCAACAAAATGGGGACAATAATACCTCCCCTGCCTGGAAGGCTGAGAGCCTTCGATGAGAAAATGGATAGGAAAGTCCTTTGTAAAGTTTAGAGTACTGTGTCCCAGTGAGGGATTAAGACCTTCCATGCTTGATAAAGGTAAGAAAATGATAGGGAGCTTGCTCATTATGCCTGATGGTAAAGGGGGTTATTTACTTATTCCACATTTATTAAGTGCCTACTGTGTGCCAGGTCCTATTTTAGGGGCTTGAGATACAACAGTGAAAAAGACAGAGAAGGCCTTTCATGGAACTTTACATCTGAGCAGGTGGAGACAAACAACTTAGTAAACAATTATGTAAAAAAGAGACCTTTAGAAAATGGTACCAAGAAAAAAAATTAAGTGGGGCGATATGATAGAGAGTGCAGGAGCAAGGGATACGGCTTTTTTCTGGGATGTGAACAGAGGGTCTCTAAAAGGTGACAGTGTGCTGAGTCCTGAAAGATGGAAAACAGCAAACCAGTTGAAGATCTAGGGGAAGATGTTCTGGGCAGAAGGAACAGCAAAGACAAGAGCTTGGAAGTGGGAACAACCTTGGAGGATGCTTTACACTGAGTGTGTGTGCCTCCCCAAATTTATATGTTGAAACCTAATCCCCATTGTGTTGGTATTTGGAGGTGTAATTAGGTCATGAGGGTGGTGCTCTTATGGGATTTATGTCCTTATAAGAAGAGACACCATTAACTAGATTTATTGTGGTGGTCATTTTGTAATATATGTATATTGAATCATTATGCTGTATACCTGAAACTAATATAACGAAAGAAAAAGAGTCTCCATGAGTTGATAATTGGTGAAGATGGGTGATAGGTAATGTAGCAGTCTATACATGCTATTCCCTCTACTTTGGTATATGTTTGAGATTGTCCAAAATTCAAAGTTTAAAATAAAAAGTTTATAATAATGAAAAAAAAAAGGGGACCCTAGAGCTTCCTCTCTCTGCCATGTGAGGCCACCTGCAAGCCAAGAAGAGAGCCCTCACTAGATCCCAGCCATGCTGACACCTTGATCTTAGACTTCTAGCCTCCAGAACTAAGAGAAAATAAATTTCTGCTATTTAAGCCACCCAGTCTGTGGTATTTTACAGGAGCCTGAGAGACTAAGACAAACACAATGAGTCCATAAGTCTGTACAGGTTGGTTTAAAAATAAGTCTCCTTGCTCCTTGGTCAGCAGAACATCTGTAGTTAGGCCATGCATCCTCAACAGGGGTGAAATTGTCCTCAAGGAAACAAAAATAGTTTCTCTTAGGGGACATAAAACATTTTATACTTTTTATGTATAACACACAATTATATATACAGTACATAAACAAATATACAGCATATCTATGCTATTAAAATTTCATGGGAGGAATTAATGAGGAAACAAATATCTTTAAAAGGTCCTTAAAGGGTCAATAGTGAGAAATAAGTTGAGGAATAATGAGTTAGAGCCAGTTGGGGCCTAGCATGGGGTTGTTAAAAGGCAAGTGAAAAACTTTCCTTTTACAGCAGGAACCTGGAATTCCAAATCCTCGGATGTTGTCCTTCCACCATCACCTACCATGAGCCCCCAAGAGAGACACACAGAGAGAACCAGTCTTAGGGAAGGAGGCTTGTTACTAGCTGAGACTTAGGTCATCCCAGCTCAGCTGGGAGAGTCAGATAACTCCCCCTAGAAAGACTTTCAATAAAAGAGAACTTGCTTTTCCTCTCACATACATGAATCCCAGAAGTAAGAAGGCCAAGTCTGATAAGGCAGCTGCACAATGGCCTTGAGCACTGTTTACATCCTCATTGTCTAAAAATGGTTGCTTGAGCTCAGCCATCATGTCTGAAGCCCGGGAAGCTGTAAGGAGGAGGAGCAGAAGAAGGCATGTTGCTTCCCTTTGAGGACACTTCCAGGAATTGGTACATATCACTTCTGCTTACATCCCATTGCCAGAACTCACTCACATGACCACACCCAGCTGCATGGGAGGTTGGATATAAGCTCTTTAGTCAGAGCAGCAATGAGCTCAGCTCAGAGTTGGAAGCTCTCTTGTTAAGGAAGAGGAGAGAACAGATGCTGATGCTGAGAGACCACCAGCAGCCTCTGCCACAGTGCGTGAATCCCATGTGGACACTTTGTCGCAGGTGATCTGACTTACATGGCACAGAATCAGGAAGATTCCTTGGCCTAGGCAAACAGGGCTTCCTGTCCCTGGGGCCTCCCTCTGGTTGTTGATGAATTTTCTTAGGTGGCAATGACACAATGAGATGTGGCTGGTGCATTGTCACTAGAGGAAGGAGGCTCCAGGCACCATTTTATTTCAAACATTGGAGAGAAAGAGAGAGAGAAAGAAAGGCACCGTTGCTTTTTCAGGTTTCTCTATGTTCTTTTACAACATTATACCCCCCAGTAATATGGTTTGATTAACATTCTAGAACCTGACTCATCCACAACACTCACTGCTTTTTCTTGCCAGGGGGTGGGGCAGGAGGAGCTCGGGCCTCCCTTTACCCTACAGGCTATCTTCTTTCAAGAGTCAACTGAAGCAGAAGGAAGATGAGGGAAGAAGAGGGTCACAAAACCCGTCGTGGGTGGTGGGATGTCTCCAGGGGGAAGGTCTGTAGGACAGGTCTGGGAGAACCAATGCATGGAGAGCCCTGCTAATTAAGGAACAGTATCCTGAAGGAATCACTTGGGCACAGCGTGCTGAGTGCTGTCATCAAAGTGTGAGCAACATGCGGATGGAAGGAAGGGAGGACAGGGAGTTTCCATTACTCCCCACCGAGATGTCAGAGGTGCTGGAAATGGGAAAGAGGCATTCAAGGCAGAGGAAAGGGCCTGAGTGGTGAGGGTGGGAAACACGTTTTGGGGGATGCTGCTTGTTTGAGTTGAAGGTTGTGTGATGCAGGGAGTGGTGGAGGTGGAGGGCGGAGGAGGACCATATGTTGGAGATGGATTTATTTGATGGGAAGGAGGGGCAGACATGATTTCAGTTACTCAGCTCTACATGTCCTTTGTGAACTTAACAGATTTTGGTCATTAAGAAACAAAGTGCCTGAACTGAGAGGTGATGGATAAGAACTGAGCCTGGGGAGACACTGAGGCTAAACTCCACTAATCCTGGAAAAGAACAAATCTGAGAGGTATAAGACAGCGGGGGCTAGATGCCTGCCTGTAGAACCCACTCCACAGCATTGTTGAAACCCCAGCAGTACTGGGTTGAATCATGTCCCCCCAAAATTCATGTCCACCAAGAACCTGAGAATGTGACCTTATTTGGAAACAGAGCCTTTGTAGGTGTAATTAATTCAGTGAAGATGGAGTAGGGTGGGCCCTAAAGTCAATATGACTGTCTTTATAAGAAGAGGAAAAGGTGTACAGAGATGCGCAGGGAAGGTCATGTGATGATGAAGGCAGAGATCGGAGGAAAGGTCCACAGGTGAGGGAAGAGTGAGGGCGGCCAGCAACCATTAGAAGCTGGAAGAGGTGAGCAAGAATCCTCCGCTAGAGCCCTCAGAGGGAGCGTGGTCCTACCAACACCCTGATTTCGACTTCTGGTCTCCAGAACCATGAGGGGATAAATTTCTGTTGCTTAGGCCACTCCGTTTATGGTACTTTGTTATGCAGCCCAGGACACTAACATGCCAGCCCTGAGCGAGCCCCAGCAGTTCACCAGCACATCAGCAAAGGAGAGGGTCCTTCTCGGGTCTGTGGGCCCTCCATGCAGGGATGGGGGTAAAAGGAAAGTGACCTAACAGACCAAAGATGGAAGATGCGGAGGAGAGGAAAGAGCCAAATTTGCAAGTGGTAGGACACACCTTCAAGTTCTGAGAGGCCACTGGCTGGAGTGCTCCAGTAACTCAGAAACAAAAGGAAGCAAGGCACACGCTGGCTTCCGTTACCATGGCAAATCCACTCTCCCCTGCTTCACGATGGTCCCCCCAAACCCCGCCACTCTTGACTGTAAGCACTTCCATAAATGTCGAGCACATAAAAAGCACTAATACCCCTAGTTATTCTTATTTACCACTCCTATTTTAGAAACAAAATTAATTTGTGCAATGTATCAAAGTGAATATGGCCTGAAGTCTAGGAAGCCAGCAAGCCAGAGCGTTAGTGGCTTGTTCTGTTGGCTGAGACACAAACAACAGCTCATGGGCTCAGGATTGGTAATTCCAGCTCTTGTGGTTTGGAGTCAGGTTGACCTGTACCGTGGGATCCTCACCTGCAAATGAGGGGGTCGAATTGCCTAAGTCAAGATCTTTTCCAGTTTGAAAATTATCCCACAGAAAGGCTGGGCCTGAGCAGGCAGTAGCTGAGAATGATCTCCAGATGGTCCTCTGTCTTGGATGGGGAAACTTGGGGTTCTGCTTTGCACCTGACCGTACAGGAGGAGAAAGGGTGTACAAAGAAAGTAAATTCCAGAGGATTTTACAGCACCATCACAAGAACTCCTCATGTAATCCAAATACCTAATTCTACTTTTTGTCTATCTTTTGAACAAAATAGCATTTATAACAGTGTTAGCTAATGTTTTTAAGCACTTATTCTGTGTGAGGCACCATTCTGAGCTTCTTTGATATTTTAAATGCTACCCCTCACCTCCTATCTACCAGGTGAGTACTGGGATCTCCTCCATTTTATAGCAGAGGACATTCAGGTCCAGTGAAGTTCAGGAGTTGACCCTAAATGCTCTTAGCCACCGTGCTCTGCTGTCTTTCTAAAAATGACTGGAGCAAAGAGACTTCACTTAACATCAAGAGATGATTAACCGGGTCGCACAGACCAGGACCACGTCTGCAGGACTTCAGAGGGAGAGCCCCTCCATCTCTGTCTCTCTCTCTTTCCCCATCCAGCCTGTCACGGCTAAAGCAGCCACCATACAAGGAACCCCTGAGGTAGCCAATTGAAAATTCACACTTGTGGGGTACAACTTTCTTTCATTCAACATCACAGAGCTCCCACTTCCTCCTCCCACATGATCAACATCCCAGGGTTTTTGCACTGAGTCACGGGAACCCTTCAGGACTTGTGGTTACGTGTTCATGTTGGTGTAGTCAACCAGGAGGGTCTCCAGGAGCTGTGGCCAATCCTGTGTCCAACCTCATGCAGGAGAGGAACTGAGGCCCAGGGGCGGGGGGAGGGGGTACCGGGAGGCAGAGGGCGATGGAATCGACCCAATGTCTCAAGCCCCACGCAGCAGAACCAGGATCCAAGGCAGCCAGACAAGCACAACTGGGGTCCATTGCAGCTGCATCGGGTACCACACAGCCTCTGCCCTGTGTTGCCCTGACTTGTCAGCTCCAGAAAGCATCTTCCTCAGCCCTTGCAAAAACATAGAGCAGAGGAAGCTTGTCTTGTGTGCAGCTTCGCTTCCTCCCCATCCCAGGGAGATTGCTCCTCCATCTCTGCTGCTCTAGAATGGGTCTGTCACCTTGACACCTGCGCAGCCCCCAGACATGCCTCTCACATTGAGAATGACCCCTGCCACATGTCCACCCCAAGTTCATCTGATCAATGCATCCATTCAAACATTTCTTGAGAACGAACTGTGTTTGGAGAATCAAGTTTTGGCATTTTCCAAAGAAGTGTTAAGACAGTCCCTTGCTCCTGGGGGCTGCTGGGTAATCACAGATTTCTGGTTAGATGGAAGCTTCTTGGCGATCTTGTCAAAATAAATAGCTTCTTGGATCCCCTTGGGGAGAGTGGATTTCTGCAGGTCTGAGGTGGAAGCTAGTTTTAATGCACTCCTAGGTGACATGGTGTGACCACTCTTTGGGTCCCACTGCTTGGGACCTCCTAGATCAGCAAGTGGTCTCTTTGGGCAGCTGACTACCCAAGGTCATACCCAGGCCATGTGATAACTTACTCTTGTCCAAAGAGAGTTTTTGTCTTTAGCAGGCTTCGATTTTCTTCTCTCCCTTCATTCCTGGTGCGTGTGAGCTTTATTTTATAAGAAATAAAATGACTCAACACTGACTCATGTTCTCTTCCCAGTCCATCTCTTCATTCCTAAACTAATTGGGGCTCTTTTCATCTCTTCAACCTGCTCTAAAAGGTGTGTGTGTGGTGGAGGGAGAACAGAGGATTTCTTACTTGTGCCTTGCTCCCACTCTTTTTTCCACTTCAGGTACCTAAGTATACAACTCTTATCCAAGCTTCATACATACTAATCCACAAAGTGGCCTTCTACAAGCTGTAGGAATCTTCATCAGGGAGGGTCATATTTATGCCCCAAAGTAACTATGATGGAAAAGACCTCCTTATTCCAGGTTGAAATGTTTCCAACTTCTTTTATCATCAAAGCTTTTTAGGGTGAAAAGCAGGATTGCTCCTTCACTATGTGGACCTGTTACTAAACCAGACTTGGGTCCACTCACCCGCACGCAGTAAAACCAATCTACTGACACCGGGTTGTGGTGAAGGAAAATGCAGCATTTACTGTAAAGACACCAATACAAGGAGGATGGGTGACTTGTGCTCTAAAACCCAGAAATCCCCGAAGAGTTTCAGCAAAGCATATTTAAAGGCAAGGGGAGGGAGGGGCATCCTAGGGTATGTGATCAGCTTGTGCACAATTATCTAATTGGTTGATGGTGATCAATCCTTAGGTGCCAGAAGATCTGGGGGCTACATCTCATGATCATCAAGTAGCTAATTTCTTAACCACTTCTTGGTGGTTTTCTTTTTAGCATCTGAAAAACTCAGCAAATACGCACCAGATACTATTATTTAGGTACTTGAGAGAGGAGCCAAAGCAGAGGATATGGGGGAGGGGTCTATCCTGGGAAGGCCCCATAGGGTCCTGCTCGGTTAACAGACACTCTGCCCATGATCATAACAGGAAAACTTTAGCTTTCTTCTCTACCTTCCGTCTCTCTCACTTGCATTCCTGCCCTTCGTTTCAAATCCAGAGGTGCTGTTGCTTTGGTTCCAGGCTTTAGTTGTTTTGGTGAACATTTAAGCTTCAATGGAATAGACTAAAGCTTCAGTGGCACGTCACCCACAACTCACCCTTTTCTGTAGCAAAAAACATTCAGAGAAGAGACATCATAGCCCAGCAAATTCAGACATAGTTTTCTGGAACACATTCTGCATTTCTCCATCACTGGAACCCACATTTCCACATACCCAGTTCTGTGTCAAATTCAGAGAATTGTTCTTTCTTTTGGGGATGACACCACCTCATCTTTCTTCCAGTGGGGCCTCTCTGCCCCAGCTCCAATGCCCTCTCAGTGAACATGTCCTGAGTGTTTCCTTCCAATGGACACTGGACACCTCTAATTCCCCATGTCCCAAAGGGAACCAACCAGCTTCTCTAAGAAACCTGTTCCCCTTCCTTGCCTACTTGCTTCTTTATAAGATTTTTTTCCCCAAGTCCTCCTCTTTAACCGTGGATGTTATTCTCAAATTCATTCTCAAACACAAACGAACTGGGATGATTTATTATGTCCTCTTTTTCTAAATCCTCCAAGGTACAAAGAATGGCACACTAAGAACCAATTCAGTAAATACTGGATTGGGAGGAACGCACTTAAGCATGAAGTTGTTTAAAAATGTAAAAAAGGCAAGGGATTATATTCTTTCAATCTTCACTACAATAATTTTACCAAAAAAATGCTTTAATGATGACAATATCTGATCCTTATATATAACTTTCCAAAGTGCTTTCACAAATATGATCTCATTAAATTTTCATCCCAATAATAGTTTAGGAAAAGTTCTGCAATCAAAAATATCTGAATTTGAGCCCCACCATTACCTCTTACTAGCTTACTGAGCTTTTTTTGCAGCCTGCAGGCACTTTGTTGCAGCGCGTGGGCTTCTCTCTAGTTGTGGCGCGTGGGCTCTGTAGTTTTTGAGGCATGAAGGCTCTCTAGTTGAGGTGCACAGGTTCAGTAGTTGTGGTGCACGGGCTTAGTTGCCCCATGGCATGTGGGATCTTAGTTCTGTGACCAGGGATCGAACCCACGTCCTCTGCATTGGAAGGTGGATTCTTTACCACTGCATGACCAGGGAAGTCCCTAGCTTACTGAACTTGAACATAAGGCATAAGCTCTCTGAATCTAATCAAGTACATAATAATAACTCAAGGGTATTTAAGATTCTAAAAATGTGTGGAAATGCATTGTAAGCCAATGGCCTCCTCTAAGACTCTACCTTCCATGAAGTCACCTGGTAGAGGTGACAACTTTCTCCTGTGGTCCTGCTGCACATGATCTTATTTCCCAAGCAGGCAGCATCGAAACGACCCCATCTAACCTATCGGCTCCTTATTCATTTCTGTGGTCTCTGAGTCTAGCACCATGAAGTTGTTCAATAATTATTTATTTAATAAAAGGATGAACTTATAGTAAATGTGGTCATTAGGATCATGTTAACATCTTTATTTTTAGTTAAAATTCTTCATTTGAATTGGGGTCTCCTTCCCTAATTGTGTTCTGATCTGATCAAAATGGAAGAGTGAGCTTAATTTTTTCAGGATACTCAATAAAACATCCCTACACATCTGTTTAGACTTTTGCCCATAAAACCAACAACACTGTAAATGTATGTATGTATATGGAATAATTATTCTGAGAAAAATAGGGTGGGGAACTGAGTCAGGCTAAGAAATAATGATCCCTTGTTACTGAACTAAGGAAGAGCAGATAGCTATTCAATTTGCCAAGAAGTTATCCATTTTTGGAAATTAACCTGCAATTTGATCTCTAGTTATAATACATGTGCAGTAAGATGAAGCATGAGGTTTTGCTTTTCTTTAGGCCTCACTGCTGTTCTGCTCCTCCTCCCAAAAAGTCCCCTAATTCATATACAAGTCCAGCTTCTCTCACTCGTTGAAATTTAGTAGTTGAGGCCCGCCTCCAACCCATAAAACCAACCTCTCACTTTGGTGAAATAACTCCCCTGCTGGGGGGCAGGGGAGAAATCAACTGAGAAGAAGCCGGATGAGAAATGTAACTGGGGCACAATCTGACCCATCATTTGCAAAGTCGTCACCATCCACAGGATGCGAGGATGTCTGATCGCTTGGCTTCTTCTAGCTCTGTGGAGCCAAAAGCTTCACTCATAGCTGCTCATGCCAGTTGCCTGCTGACCTTTTATGGGTTGCAACCCGCATGCCTGAGCAACTGATTTGTTCCAGCTGCGGCTATATTTTCTACCTTCCTTGTTACTTAATTGATCCTGACTGTGCCTGGTCCTACAAAGAAGCCCTCCTGGACCCTGCAACATATGCTATATATCCTGCATGCACTCCTGTGTCCTGACAAGGAACATAAAAATCAGAAATGGCAGGAGACAAGGGGAGCGGGGAGTCAAACAAAACAGTACGAATGCAAATCGCTTGGCTTGTCTCTTAGTGTCTCTCAACCACTGTCTACTGCTCCCTGGACCAACTGACTTTCTACAGACAGCACATCTCTCGAGACTCAAATTTTCTCTTCAAATTTCGAAAACTGTAATCACCTACAGACCTTGAAAGACAGAAGAAAAAACAGAACAACAAATGGTTTCCTTCTCTCATTCTTTGTTCTTTTCGCCATATGCACTAAGTTCTTACTAAGAACTTGACGTAGTGTTAGCCTCTAGGGAAAGAGAAGTGAATTAGACAGAATTCTGGCCCTGCTGGAGCTCACAGGCATACAAGGGACAAAGATACAAAAACAGATGGCTAAAATATCATGGGACATGCCTTAACCTAGATCACCAATTCCCAGTGTATGGTGAGGGACATCTGGGTATTCCCAAGAACGTTTCATTGGGTCTGCGAGGTCCAAACACTTTTTATAATGAAACTAACATGGTATTTGCCTTTTTCACCCTCCTTCTCTCATGAGTGTGCAGTGGAGTTTTCCAGAGATGATGTGACATGTAAAGTCACAACAGATCGCAGAAGTGGATAGAACTATCCAGCTGTCTTCAATTAAACCATGCATTAAAGAGATGTTCGAAATGTAAAATAATGCCAACTTTCCTCATGATCGTTTTATTTTCCAAAATATAGCTATGGTTCATAAAAATGTTTTTGTCTGTCATCATATAAATGGTTTACTATGATTTTTAAATGAATTAATAAATAAATATGTAAAGAATTCTCAGAATCAGTTGCTTATATAGTAAATGTTGGTAGATATAGCACACAAAAACAAAAGCTCTTAGGGGACCTCAATAATTTTGAGATGGTGTAAGATTGTCAGGAAACTGCAAAAATAATACTGAGAGATCTTATATATCCTTTGCCCAGCTTCCCCCAATGACAACATCGTATATAAATATAGTACATTGTCAAAACCGGAGAAGTGACGTTGCTTCAGTACTGTTAACTACAGATCTTTATGTGTATTTTGCCAGCTTTTATATGAACTTGTGTGTTTGTGTATGTGTGCAAAGTTCTATGAAATATTATCACACATACAGATTCATGTGACCGTAACCTTGACCAGCATACAGAACTGCTCCATCACCACAGAGAAAATTCCTTATGCTCCTCCTTCATTGTCATACCCTCCTCCCAACCCTAATTTCTGGCAGCTGCTGATCTGCTCTCTATCACTATAATTTTGTCATTTTGAGAACATTATGTAAGTGGAATCATACAGCATGTAACTCTTTGAGACTGGCTTTTTTTGCTTTAGTATAATGCTTTTGACATCCAGCCCAGTAGCTGTGTGTATCAATAGTTTGTTCCTTTTCGTTGCTAAGTAATATTCCATTGGATGCTTGTATCACAGTTTGTTTATTCATTCACTCACTGAAGGAAATTTACATAGTTTTCAGTGTTTGACTATTACAAATAAAGCTATAAATAAAGAGCCTTTGTGTACAGGTATTTGTGTGTATGTGAGTTTTTATTTCTCTAGACTCAATACTAAGGACTGTGTTTGCTTGGTCATTTGGGGAATATGTTTAACTGTATAAGTAACCAACCAATGTTTCCAATGTGGCTGTTTTATTTTTCATTCCCATCAGTAATATATGAGAAATCTGGTTGCTTCACATCCTCACCGGTACATTTTATTGTCAGTCTCTTTATTTTGGCCATTCTAATTGGTGTGTAGTAGTATCTCTCTTTAGTTCAAATTTCCTTAAAAGCTAATGATATTGAACATCTTTCTAGGTACTTATCCATATATCTTCTTTGGTAAAGTGTTTGTTCAAGTCTTTTGCCCATGTTCACATTGGATTATTTGTTTTCTTACTGTTATATTCAGGGAGTTCTTTATATATTCTGGATTCAAGTTCTTTGTCAGATATATGATTTGCAAATATTTTTCTCCCAGTCTGTGTTTTTTTTTT
Organism: Eschrichtius robustus; assembly: GCF_028021215.1. Lineage (NCBI taxonomy): Eukaryota > Metazoa > Chordata > Mammalia > Artiodactyla > Eschrichtiidae > Eschrichtius > Eschrichtius robustus. The sequence goes on along the minus strand of NC_090827.1, from coordinate 108,048,595 downwards.
TTCTCACTCTCTTAATAAAGATCTTTTGCAGAGAGAAGATTTTAAATGCTGATGAAGTCCAATTTGTTGATTTTTTTTTAATAGATCATGCCTTTAGGGTCAAGTCTAAGAACACTTTGCCTAGCCCTAGGTCATGAAGATCTTCTCATAAATAATTTTTAAGGATGTGAAGTGTCCTGAGATTAAGAAGTTTGAGAATCACTGGACTAGATGTGTGTGCTATGTCTTCAGAGTATAAGAAAAGAATCTTTTATTAGAACTTGTGTGCAAAGAAGAGGGAAAAGGTAGTAGGAAGAAGTAGAACTACTGCACTTTACAGATAAGATGAGTCCCGGCCAGGACGTGCAGTGTATGGATAGGAACTATGTCTTGGGTCTTTCTTTCTCTCTTTCTCCCTTTCTTGCTCTCTTTTTCCATATCCCTAGTACCTGGCATAAAGACTGGTGCATAGATGGATGGGACAAAGGTATTTCAGAGAGTGCAAGCAACAAAGCAATGTAGAGGACGGTGGTAATTGTGTGTTTGAGAACAGGGAGCCTTCTGGTGTGGTAGAGGTTGCAGGTGTGTGTGGAGAGGCACGGGTAGAGATGTGGGACAGGGTAGGTGAGGTGGGGGTCTGAGGAAGGCTGCGCACAGGCCTTGTGTGCGCTGCTTAAGGATATTCTCTAGCAGCTTCTATATTCTTCTTGTAAGACTTTTCCATTCCGGATTACAGTTTCTTGCAATAAGTGAGTTACAACACAACACTTTGCCAGATAACAAAGCTTTCCTGACACTAGCTATGGAGACAAGATCCCATTTATTTTATTTAAATGAACAGGGAGTGGGAAGGAGGGTAAGGAGCAAATTTACTTGTTTGCTTACTTTGCGCCAGGCACTATGATCAATACTTCCTAGTTCACCCTGAGGAGCAGAGCTTGGCTAGTTTTACATCAAAACTCTTTCCTTTTATGGACATACATACAGGTGACCTCTTTCCCAGCCTCGCTTGCAGTTAGGATTCAATGGAATTTGAGCAAAAGTGGAATCAGGCCTTCCACATAGAAACCTCCACCACCTTCTGCCCTGGGCTTTCCTCTTCCTCTGACAGAAGCAGATGGGGACGGTGACCCTCACTGTCACAAGATGGGAGCAAAGCAAGTCCCAGACTCCGCACTGGAGGAGAGCTGCCCATATCAGGGACATCTGTTTGGGGATTTATGCGTGCAAGAAATACCCCTCCAGTAGGTAAAGCCATCAACATTAGGAATTTTGTGGGACTTCCCTGGTGGTCCAGTGGTTAAGAATTCGCCTGTTAATGCAGAGGACATGGGTTCGATCCCTGGTCCGGGAAGATCCCACATGCCACGGAGCAACTAAGCCTGTACACCACAACTACTGAGCCTGCGCTCTAGAGCTTGTGAGCCACAACTACTGAACCTGCATGACACAACTACTGAGGCCCGTGTGCTCTAGAGCCCGTGCGCCACAAATACTGAGCCCACGTGACAAAACTACTGAAGCCCCTGCACTCTAGGGCCCGCATGCCACAACTACTGAGCCTGCATGCCGCAACTACTGAAGCCCACGTGCCTAGGGCCCATGCTCCGCAACAAGAGAAGTCACCACAATGAGAAGCCTGTGCACCACAACAGAGAGTAGCCCCCGCTTGCCGCAGCTAGAGAAAGCCTGTGCACAGCTATGAAGACCCAGCGCAGCCAAAAATAAAGAAACAAACAAACAAATAAATAAATAAAAAGTAAAAAAAATATTAGGAATTTTGTTAGAGCAGCTACCATGACTTTCACTGATACATCCTTGGGGCATGTGGTCACTCTCTCTGTCTCACACCTACTGGAGGGTACACTCAGCTCCTCGGCCTCAGAGGGGAAAGCCCCTTTCTGGTTGGTTCTTAAGGCCCCATCCTCTGATTCCAAGTCAAAACCCAAGACCAGGTAGCTTTCTGATCACCTGGCAAGTACCAAGCTCTCAGAGCCCAGCTGACCTTCATTTCTCAAATTTTCTTCCCAAGCCTCCTAAGCAGGGCAAATAGTTGGGTGTGGGAGGAATGTCTCAACGCCCTAAAAAGGCACTTTCCCCCTACATTTTCCACCTGACCTTGCACAGCCTGGAATTCCTGCTCTGAACCCCTACTCCATGCCCTTCCCACCTCGGTTTGGATATGTTCCTTGTGTTGCACTGCCCTTGCGTGTTTCTTGGAGGAAGCCGAACACCTCAGGGCCAGGGACCTTATTCTCTGGGTGCCCTGCAGAGTCCATCACAATGTCTGGCACATCTGTGTCCTTCAGATGTTTTTATAGTCATTGAAACGGTATATGAAACCCTAGGGACAGAGCACCACCCCGGCACACCACGGGTTGTCTATAGGATATCAGTTCTTACTGCTCCCTGGCTCACTCCCCTCCTGTTCCCTCTGCCTGGAATGTTCTTCCCCAGAGAGCTCCATGGCTCCCCCTGGCTCCTGCAGCTTGAGCTGACACGCTGTCTTCTCGGGGGCTTCCTGTAACAATATTATCATCATGACTTTCTATCCCCTCTTTCTGCTTCATTTTTCTTCAATGTGCTTGTTACCAGCTGACACAATTCATTTTATTTATTCATCTGTTTATTGACTGTCTTTCCCTAATATTATGTGAGCCCCCTGAGGGCAGGGAGTTGCTCACTGATATATTTTTGTACCCAGAAGAGTGCCTGGCACTTAGTGTCTGGTTAGCATGTATGTGTTAAGGGATGAGGGGAGGAAGGAAGCAAACGGATAACAAGGAACTTCTCTGGTAGCCCTGAGGCGGGCGAGAATGGGAAAAGCCCTGTCTGCACACCTCCACTGCCCACAGTGGTCTCTGAAGGCTCCCCATACCAGTTTGGAGGCCTCCAGATTCACCTGTCTTCAAGGTCTTTCCATAGTACTTCAGTGAGAAAGTCCTGCACCCCAGTTTCCTCATCTTTAAAATGGGAATAATAATATTACCAACTTTCTACATGTTCGTGAGAATTAAATGAGCAACAACATACACATAAGAAGTGTTCAATAGTACTAGTTACAATTATATTTTGTTTTATTCCTCACTTTTAAACCACCCACAAACAAGTCTGTTTTGCTTTGAGAGTTGGAAGAAACCAAAATATTTTGGTGTTCCTCATTTTACAGACATAGCCAGAGACATTCAGTGACTTTCCTAAGGTTACACAATTAAAAGAAGCTGATAATCCAGGCCCATGGGTCTCAGAATCCTGCGTGTAAGCTCATCTCTCTTTCTACTATTTTTTGTAATCCCCCTTTTCTGTCAAAAAATCTAGTTTTTTCTTTTTAACATCTATCATTCATTACTCTCCTTTCTTTTGACACCTATAAATATCTCCCACTTCTGTTTAACTAAAATGTGAGAACTGTAAAGGAATATAGCACCATCCTCTCTGAGACAGAATCACATTCATTCATTTTTTTACTCATCTATTTAGCATTTATTAAACATCTATTTTCTGCCTGTTACTGTAATATGCCCTGGGAATAAAAAGGTGAAACATAATGCCTTCTTTCAAGGCATTTCTGTCCAAAGAGGTATAAATAACAGTAATATAGTGCCCGGCACACAGAGATGATGTGAATGAAGTACTTTCCGTGCAATTTGACGAGTGCTGGGGTTACAAGGCCTCATCCATTTCCACACTTTTTTTGCCCTCGTCTCATAGGATTTATAATTTTTGTCGTGGTAAATATGTCCATAGGGTGAAGAGAAGAAAACAGAATGTTCCAGAGTCTAGAGTAAGGAGCTGCCTAACCCTATAGATAGGAAGATGGTGAAGGCTCAGTGGGAGAGGTAAGATTTAGGGTAGGTTTTGGAGGTTGAGTTGAAGTTCACAGGGATAGAAACAGAGAAGAGTGTTTCAGGTGGAGGTAACTGCAGGCTCAGAGATATAAAACCAAGAAATGGCCAAAAAGAAAAAGAAAACAGAAATGATAGCCCAGATCTAAATAGTGACTGACACTATTGCCAGAAGACGATAGTTGATTAATGATCAAACCAATGCTATTGGGGAAAGTATTAAGGGATGCTAGGGGAGGGGGAGATTGCTCCAAGTTCAGAGAAAGCTTCACGGGCAAGGTCAGGTTAAAACCAAAGAAAGAGATAGCTGCGAAGGCTAGAGACGTTGAAGCTTTTATTTTTAATCCATCGGGATAGAATTCTTTAAACTTGAGTATGGAGAAAGTTGTCTTGGTGGTATTTGTCAGCCTGGGGAATGGGCTTCCTCTACTTCTTGCAGAAATAGAAGATAGCTTAAGTATTTTTAATATAATCCTTTATGTCATCTGTATAAAAGCCCTTAGGAGAAAGACTTGAAAATCTCATATGGCCTCAATATCCCTGAGAAAATGGTTCAAACTAATGCTTCCTGTTATACTGCAGGAGGGTTTAGAGACAGAACGTCTTGGATGAATTCAGCCTGGGCCACATCTGGCCAGATATGGATCAGGGTAACTGGCTCCCCTTTCCTATTGTCATAACACAGAGAGAGGAGAATGAGATTTAAGTTCAAATAAAGGATGGCTGGGGAAAATCTGTATTTCATATAAGTACATCAGTAAGTGCCTTTTTTTTTTTTGCTGTTTTTTGTTCTTTTCGTCAGCAAAAATTATAAGAACAAAGAATTCTAATGTTCTATCTGGGTAGAATTCATTTTAAATTTGTTTGTTCTTGTTTCATTTTGGTTTTTGCCAAATTGTCACCACTCTTTCAATGATCACTTTGCAGTGTTGGGAGTTCCCAGAGTGTGTGCCCCATAAGCATGCTAGAAATATTTTTAAATTGAATGCATCAGTGTTGGTTTTAGGTTCCCTGGCAAAAATATTGCTTGGGGTAGATTGTTTTCACTGAAAGGCAGGTAGGAGAATAGGAGGTGAAGACAGGAAATGGACCAATTTTATTTTTCTTTCTAATTTTGACTTCTTTAAAGACCAGAGCTAAGGTTTGTAAATGGCAGCCAGAAGTTGACAGCTGCCTCTTTTCAGACTGGGGCACAGACTGTCCTCTAACTCCTTGCTCTTTATGGCTGGAAAGTGTGACTCTGCCCAAAGATTTGAAGCAGAAAATTATGTGCTTGTTTATTCATCAAACGCTTCTATCGGCTTCTCTTTCTGTCTTTCCTGATGTGCCTAGAAGGGACCCATCAAGTGAAAATCTGGTCAGCACAATTAATTTTGCTTCAACAAACATTTATTAAGCCCTTGGAATATACCAGTCTCCATGATAGGCACTGGAGATGCAGACACATGAGTTCTTGTTCTTGCCCAGAGGTCACCACAATTACAGTGGGAAGCGGGAGTGCCAGATGCTGTGGGAGTGAGAGGGAGGGCACTTGGCGCCACCTGGGATGCCAGGGAACAGCAGAGTTGAGACAAGAAGGACCAGACAAATCACCAGGGGCCTGGGAGGGGTCACGTACAGGGAGAAAGATGCTTCACTTGGAGAGAGCAAGGGACCGTGTAGGGTCTCCTTATAGCCACAGTAGTTTCCAAAGCCTGGAGCAAAGCACATTCTGGTGAGAGAGGAGAGAGCATCATGAGATAATTAGAAACATGATGTGCGGGGCCTTAACATCAGGGGATGCAGTGCATCCATCAGGGTCCTGGCAAGAGCAGACGCAAGGGTCCACTCACAGAGCAGGGTCAAGGGACCAGCAAGGGATGCCAAGGGGTCCAAGCATTAGGAAGCAGACAAAGCCAGGACCACTCCCAGGGAAGAAAATAGTGAGACCTGGGCTGGGAAGATTGTCACCCACCAGGATACGTTGTAAAGGGACCCCGCCATAGCTGGAACTCGGGCACTGCAGCAAGGAGGGAGATGGGAGGCCATGCCTCCGACTCTGTCTCCTGCTGCCTTCCACCCCTACCCAGTACCTCCACTGGCCAAAGCCAACAGAGCCCTGGGAGGTAGGTGTCAGTCCTTGGGACAGAATGTCCCCATTATCATGTTCCATATCCAAAATGCAATCACAGTCAGTGCTGACCTTCGTACAGATATGAGGAATATTAGTTTAAAAATTTTAAGACAAATACCCAGAGAAACACGGTGTTTGGATAAGTATTACAAACACAGGTAATTATAATAAGCTTCAGGTAACAACTGAATGGTTTTCCTATATTTTGTTAAAATCATATGCAATGCTAAACTACCTTCTAGAGCTTAGGACATAGATTTGTTCTTCTTATAAGCTCTGGGATATTTATTTGATTCAGTGATTATTTGATGGGAATTCACCTGAGTTTTCTTTAGTGATTTATATATTCCAGTGAGGGAAGTTAGGGGGAATCATGTTGATGGAAGAACAGAATATGGAGAAGGAAAACATTTACTGAATACTTACTATGTGCCTATAATCTCATTTCATCTTCACAGCCACCCTCTAATTTTTTCACACACTGTAGATGGGATTACATCAGAAGCTCATTACAAAACTCATGGAACCAGGATTCAAAGCTGGGTCGTTCCAATGCCAAAGCCCATCTTCTTTTCAGAAAACCAGTGTCTTTGTGTTAACATGTCATGTCGTCTCACAAGCCAAAGTGTCCTGTTGGAAAACAGGCAAATAATCTTTTTTCCTTTCTTCCCTTCTTCCTCCCTCCCTCCCTCCCCTTCTCCCTCCCGTTCATCTTTCCTTTTCCCCTTCCTTCCTTCCTTCCTTTTTCCTCTCTCCCTCCCTTTCTTCCTTCCTTTCTTTCTTGCTTTTGGTTTCTAAACTCAGTGTATCACAGACAACATCTTTTTCATCTCCCATCTCCGATGACTTTCTTTAGAAAACAAATCCTATATGATAAATAGTATAACCTTTAGCTTTTAAATAACTATTAAATAGATCAGCACTGCAAAAAAAACGCTTTTCTATGTGGACCATCTGTGTGAAGAATTCCTATGACAACATAACAAAAGCCTGATTTTAGAGGCTCCTACGGAAGAGAACAGCTTTATTATAAAGAGTTTGTTTTCAGGGATCATATTCGTAAAACTTGACCTAAAAAGAACACAATAAGGAGGTTTGTGAGTTCTATCTTACCTGTTCTGTTTCCAGGGCCACTTGAGTTTTAAACTTCTGGAAAATTTTATCTTCCCTGGATTCTTTGCCATAGAATACAATTCTTCCTCGGATGTTTCAACTGAAAAATCAACAGAACTATTACACCAACAGGACTAATCCCCAGAACCTGACAATTCACACGGGCTGAGAGAACCCAGTTTAAGACAAGTCAAATTAATGTTAAACAAATCAGAGAGCGAAGACCACATGTTTCCACAGCCTTTCCCTATTCATTCATTTATTCAAGTTGGTGCTTTAAGACCATCTGAGTTTCCGGGTGCTCCATGAAGCATTATTTACTACACAGGTGCCCTCTGAACCCTTCTTAAAGCTTCAAATTGAAAGAACAGACCCAAGTCAAGGACCCAGGATTGCGTCCAGCACATCATAGGACACCCAACAAATGTGAGCCCTTCAGAACACTACTGTTCTTGTCACTCCTGCCAAATAACCTCTAATAGTCATCTCTAACAGTTTGGGCATCTTCTACCTCACTGAACTCTGATTTCAAGTCTCTCCATGTCTCATGCATTACGCTCGTTCACCCAGTCATCAAATGCTCACAGTAGACCTCCCAGCCCATTCCTTCTCCGCACGCAGCTCCTGGAATTTCCACACCAAACTCCAGCCACCCTGACCCTCTGTGGCCCCCAGCAGGCTGGTGTCTCTCAGTAGAACCTTCAGTCTTTGTAATACATATCGATATATAATGTTGATACCGTCTGAATCAGATAAATGGAGATAATCAAGTTGAAGAATTTGAGAAAGCATGAATGATGCACGTGGGCACAGCTAGGTCTGACAGGAGAGCCATAAATGCCTTTCAGAGTAGGGCTCCGTCAAGTGTATGAACACGTACAAAGTTTCAGTGTAACCTTTAGGGCTTTGTAAATGCTGTTCCCTCAGTACACAGCACCTCCTCCAACCTCTTTGGCCTGGGGAACTCAAACAAGTCTCAGCTAAGACCCAACTACCTCCAGGAAGCATTTTTTTTTTTTTCTTTTTCTTTTGGAAGATTTTGAACATATACAAAAGTAGAAAGAATACTGTAATGAACTCCATCTACCCATCAATCAAGTTCAATACTATCATCTCATGTCCAATGTCGTTTGCTCTGTGAACCTGGGCGTGGGGAGCAAAGACTGGGGAGTTGGGATTTTACCCAAAGGACAACGAGAGCACCAGATGGGTTATAAACACTAAAATGGCATGGTCAAATGTGCTTTTCAGCAAAGATCACTCTGACCTTAGAAGAGTGATTAGAAAGGGACAAGACCGATCTTGGGGATACCAGGAAGGAAGGTGTTGCTGGGAAGTAGGTGGAAACTTAAAACGCGGTGAGGGGAAGCAGCCCCTGCACAAATGGATGGCATGAGCTACTGTCAAGCTGTGGGAGACGTGTTTTAACACCAGCAAGGAGGAAAGGTTCCGACCCTGGGAGTCTGAGAAGCCTCCTTGTAGAATGGTACGGTTTTGTTCTTGAAGCAAAGACAAGCAGCTATAACTGTATATCAGTGGAAAGAAAGTTTACCCAGCAAACAACATTGCTTATGGTGCATTGATAATTAAACCTGACCCTCCATTTGCCACGCTCCACCGACCTTCAGTTAAAAGGACCCAGCATATGCGTGTTGGTATTTTAATGAACAGCGTTTCCCCTACTGCCCCTCATCCAAATCCCTGGCAAGTCTCTATGGTTCTTTAAGAGTCATTACCGTGGGCGCTCACACTTCCATCATAAAACCTCACATGAATGTTTCTCACAACCACTTTGCTTTCTCATTGAGGCTGTTCAAATGTCAGTGGTTTTAGCACTGAGCTTAACCTTTACGTATTTTCACCAGAGTTTCAGAAACACAGCCTGTGCTGGATTTTCCTTACGGCGGTGGGTGGGAATGTTTCATACACATAGTTATAAGCCAAGAATTCTGGCAGCGCCATCGAGCTGCCTTTGAGACATCATACATGTTTGAGCGCTTGCAATAAGGCAATGGCACTCCATTACATTCAGTGCCAAGCACATATTAGTCATTTGTTTATCACTCGTTCTACAAAATATTTCCTGAGGGTCTATTCTGGGACAAGCAATCTTAGAGGCCATGGGAATAGGAGACTGAACAAAATAAGGTCACTGTCTTCATGGAGATTATATTCTAGGGTAAGAGACAGACCATTGCACAAATAATGGATCAGGGGGTAAGTACTGCATGAAAATTGAATCACGTTAAGAAATGGATAGAAGCCATATTCCAGTGGCTTCCAATGAATGGAGAGACTATATTTTATGTAAGTGGTTAGGAAAGAATCTCAGTTGTCTTTTTTACTTCAGAAATACTGGAAGATAATTGACCTAAATGTATTTGCAAATTTGCCTACTTTCTAAAATTTATCTGTAAATTCAAAATCAACACTGGCGGCACTTTCCCAGCGATTCATGGATTTTTGCAGAGTGTGGAAAATTTTGAGTCACCCAGTGAGCACGTTTCCAGCTGAGGTCCAAAGAGGCAATGCTCTACCTTCTTGTTTGAGCTTTCATATTATAAACAAATGTCCTCTTTAAGGTCTGTTTAGTGCCATGTTTTCCAAATTTTTGTGCTTGTTCTTGGTGATTTGTTGTTTAAAATGACCCCTGAAACATAGTGTTGAAGTGCTATGTAGTATTCCTAAATTCAGGAAGGTTGTGATGTGCCTTATGGAGAAAATATGTGTGTTGGAATTAACTTTGTTCAATTGCTGTTGGCTGAGTTCAGTGTTAAAAAATCAACAACATACATTAAATAAGGTGTCTTTAAATGAAAATGCAGATGAAACAAAGTTATATATTGATTAGTTGACAAAACAATGCAGACTGAGACTCACAGGAAACTAACTCTATGTTTCCTCTGGGAGCAATGGTTTGGTATTCATCAATTTGTGTGTTAATGGTAACTTCATAGAACTAACAGCAAAGAATGAGAATTGACTGTCTCTCTCCCCTGCTTTTCTTTCTACTGCCACCTACTGAGAGGCATCTTAGTATTGCTGAAAAACCATACTTTAGAGAAAACCCATACTTTAGAGTTAAACAGATCTGGATTTTAATCCCAGTTCTACTACTTATATGTGTGATTTGGCGCAAGATCGTTAATCTCACCAGGCTTCAATTTTACGATCTGTAAAATATAAATAACACTTACAGGATTATAAGCAGGGTTGCTGTGAGGATTAAATAAAATAATAAATAAGCACCGATTATCTGGCACATAGTAGGTGCTAATTAAATTAAATGAAGTATCATCTAAATTTTCTACGTTGAGTATGTCTTGCTAGTGGAAATTTTATAATGGGAGATAACCACTTGAATGTTTTAAAAATAAACCTCTTTGTAATTGAAAAAATATGACATGCATATGCTAAAAACTGAAATGATACAGAAGGTCATACATGCGTAATGAGCCTCTATCTTACCCCCAGTCTCCCAGTTCTTCTCAGAGTCAACCATTGTTAACCATTGTATATATTTCTAGAAGATTTAGATGAAAACACAGGTACTTATGCATATAAAAGACTTCAGGGAAAAAAACCACATTATTTTAAAAATTAGGAGTCCTTACAGCTCTTCAGATTTTAAAAGCAATGGTTATAAGAACACTGGGTTTTTGCTCTATGATTTGCTCTATGTTGTTTCCAACAAAGGATTTTCCCCTTCAGGACAAATGCCCTGTTAGAAGCAGTTAAAGAGTGAGATGCTGCATTAGCAAAGGGTGTCCATTTAGTTCTGGCTCCTCGTGTCCCACTCCCCCATCCCTGGCACGCTAGCTCTATACCTCAGTCAACACAGTTGATTATCTATCTCCTTGCAGCCACTATCTCATTCTTCCTTGCTCTGAAGGAAGGAATCAGTTGGCAATCAGTTCCAAGGAATGACTTATGATTGGTCTAAAATAATCAGTGTAATCTCTCTCCCAAAAGACTGGTTTCAAAATTACTATGTGACCCAGTTCCCCAGGGCAACATAAAGAGAACTTTCTCCTTCTTCCTATTGTTGGAGATTTTGGTGTGTGAAGTCACTGCAGCCACCTTGCATGTCTTCATATAGGAGGCACTGCTGCCCCACTGGGGTTGGCCAACTGGAAAGATGAAAAGAGCCTGGACGCTGGTGACATTGCTGAGCTGCTAAACTACCCTTAGAACTCCCTAGCTCTGGACACAGGCAGGCCCTTGCTCTTTTAGCTATATTTCGCTCAGTATCCTGTTACTTGAAGTCAAAAGCATCCTAAGTGACTTTTAGCTCCAAAACTCATTCCAAGAACTCATCCAACCCATTTGGATGAGCTTCTATGACTGGATCTTCTTCATTTCCACAGCCTCCAACACCATTTTATATTCTCCCTGGCACTAGTTCCACAGTTCTTCCCAAATCCCTCCCCCTCCCCAACCAGCCCAGACATCCAGATTTCTTCCTAAAGGAGCCGCCAGACATCTGGGAAGAACCACAGAGTTTTGATCAGTAAAATGCCACAATTTATTCTCCAAGTCATGTAATGTTGAATTGATTCAACATTCATTTTTCATTTGTTCATCAAGCATTTATTAAACACCCATTTATTAAGTAGGAGGAACTGTGCTTAATACAGGAATACAATTGTAATTTAAAGAAATATTCTCTGCTCTCAGTGAGTTTATACTCTACTGTATAATCAAATAGTCATACATATCAAGTTATAACTGCAAACTCTGAAAAGGTGAATGAAGAAAAGCATAGAGTGCTCAGTGACAGATGAGCTGGAGGATGGAGAAGACTGTTAAGAGGAAGGGCTCCTCCATGTGGGCTTAATTCAGAGACGGCCTCAAACTCAGATACGAAAAAGTTACACCTTTATTTTCACTACCCTCTAACTGAAATTTGACATTTCCTTCAATTTATAACTGTGGCCGTCAAATATAGCAGCATTACAGTAGCTGCAGAGACCTAGAAATAGTCTTTACACTCATCACTACTTTGAAATTATTATAGTTATTTTACCTGCCACAAGGTCACAATACTTAATGAATTAATAAAGAGGTATACATATATATTGTAACACAACAATTTAAACAAATATTTTGATAACTTATTTCAACAGAATTGCACTCCTGTGTATTTTACAGATGTTAAAGCATTGTCCTGTTAAGGGGGTACACAGATTTTATCAAACTGCTAAAGGGATCTTTGGCCCAAAAATGGTAAAGAATTTTTTTTTTTTAAGTGATGTTGTGGTGGGAGTTACTAAGAAAAATGAGTGTCAGCATCTCCTTTCCCTACTGCATCCCCAGATCTTCACTGTGCTTCCAAAGATCCATGTAAGAGTCGTCCTAGAAGAGCTGGGACCCAAAGGAAGGGCTTGGAGAGGTAGAAACAGAAATAACTCACCTGGGAGAGGGAGAGATGCTCCAGTATCAGGAAAAGGATGGGGTTTGGGTGGCTGCTGCCTGTAAGTGGTAGCAGCACTCCCCCTTTGCAGTACCAAGGAGGTGCCAGCTCCTGATGGCCAGGGATAAAGAGCTGGGTGGTGTTCCCCGGGGGCTGGCACCAGGCCTGAAGCCTCCTGGCCTCAGCACTGATCCTCATGCAAAGCATAGCATAGAGGAGTGAACCTTCTAAGCTTGGACAGTGAGTATTACAGCAGTGACCTCGATGTTCTGAAGACCTGAGACCCTGGACACTGCCTAGCCCCTATTCACCAAAATTTTTAAAAAGAACTGAAATGGAAATTCTTGTCTCCCTAGTGAACTGGAATTCAAAATCTTATTTTTTAAAGTAAATAATGTGCCATCTCTTATACCCAAGTGTTGTAGGCAAGTGAGATTCACATCTGCTCTATTGAAAGCTGAAGAATGAATAAGAGTTAATTCAGTAAGGTGGGTAGGGACAGGGCTATTCTTGGCAGAAGGCAGCATATGCAAGACCCAGGAATGAGAAAGAACATGACAAGACTGGAAAGAAAGGCCAGTAAGCCTCAGGGTAAGACTGGAGGAGATGGGAGCCTGAAACTATGGAACCTTCCCTACTGTAGGCCTTGTTAAGGAATGTGCCTTTTCCCATAACAACCCTGGAATGGCTTCAGTGGTTAGGCTTTAAGTATGTGTTAAGGAAGGGGTGAGCATCAAAGAAGGGTGTGAAATGATCAAATCTGCATCTTACAGAAATGTTTTTGGCTGACGTGTGGCGAGAGTGTTGGAGAAGGATCAAAGTAGATAAGTGGAGCCTCTTTGGAAATCTACTGCAATTGTCCAGCGAGAGGTGACAGCTGACTTGGACTTGAGAGGAAGCAATGCAGTGAAGTGAGGGGGAAGGGATTCAAGAAAGAGGGAATAAACCTGCAAGAGGAATCAGATCTCCAGGGTGAGATGTCAGAGTGCCTTATAAGCATAATGACGTGGCACTCCTTGAGGTGGCACCGTTCCCTGAGATAAGGTTTCCTAAGGGAGGAACGGGAAGGAAGGGGAGAGGATAGAAATCAGGTTATGATAATGTTGAAAATAAAGTGGTTTGAGACATATCAGCTGAGGCTGAATAAATGGCTGGATGTATGGGTACAAAAGAGAAGTATCCATTAGCTGTACAGATTCAAGCAAATATCTTTAAATTTTCAGATTTTAAGCTACTCTATATCATTCTTAGCCCTTATACGTGATGGTGATAGCGGTGGTGGTGATGACGATCTTGGTGATGGTGATGGTGACGATGATGGTGTTGGTGATGGTGATAGATAATGCTCATTGAGAGTTACTCTGTTCTAAGCACTTCGGTACAGTATTTTCCTTAATTATTATAACAACAATGTATGTTTTGTTACTAATCCGTGTTATGGTTGAGAAACTGAGGCCCAAGATCACATAGCCAATCAGTGGCAGAGGCTTGATCCACACCCAATGTGTTCCATAAAGTGGGAACATTAATAATATTTCCCTTATAGGGTTGTGGTGAAGATTGCATTTTAAGATGATACTAAATGATATTTACAAAGCACTTATTAGATGCCAGACACTGTTTTAAGTGCTTTGCATGGATTAACTCATTTAATTCTTGCAACAATATTATATGAGTTAAATACCATTATTGTTTTCCTCATTTTAGAGATGAAAAAATGGATAATAATTTGCTTGTATCTAAGTAAGTCAAAGACAAGATTAGGAACCAGGAAGTTTGGCTCCAGAGTCCATGATGTTGACCAGTACGTTGTGTTGTTTCAGACTCGTAAAACATTTAAGACAGTTCTTACTACATGGCAAGCATATGCCAAAGTCCAGGATATTAAAACTGATTTGTCACAGGACTTGACCATGGACACTGATGCTTTGCAAAAGCTGAGGAACTAAACCCACATTTGCATTAAAGGCTAAGTGCCAAAATGTAAGAATACCTGTCACAAAGTAGATGTTTAATAAATATTTGTTAAATGAATAAATGAATGAATGAGCTCAGGATGAGAGTAGCAAACTAATCAAAATATAAGACCTGTTCTCCAGTCTGTCTCTTGGAAATGTCACTTCTCTTCTTAGGTCTCAGTTCATTCACTTGTAGAATGTGTTGGTTGAACCATTAGAGAGGACAAATGGTCTACATCTTCCGTGCTGTTGTTTCCTACTCCTGCCCCTTGGACAGACATTGCTAATCCATCACAGCACAATTTCCCACTAAGCCCAAGCCCACCTTCAAGACGTTGCTCTTAGAAATCATCAGGACCACCACTCAAGATTCAACCTGTTAGCAGACCCTGAACTCCATGATGTCTGGAGTCCCTCCCAGCTCTGACATCTCATCACTCTCTGAAATAAAGTCCTACTTTCTTAAGATCTTCTGCCTGAATCTGCTGCTTTCAAATGTCTTCACTCAATTTCAAACCTATAACCTTGGCTGGATGGGCCTGTCAGGAGGGGAGAATAGGAACCATATGCTGACAGGGCTATAATCTGTTCACACGTCCGACTGGTGATGTTGAAACTCGAGGCCACGCGCTGCTGTCAGCAGCACCCTTCATGAGAGGCCTTCCCATGTTTCCTAGGCATTCCCAGAGTTCTCAGGAGTGCTCGGCTTTTTTTTTTTTTTTTTTTTTTTGCAAGAATGCTGCTCCTCCCAAATTCGTTTCCTGTCTGCCTGTTCCCAGCTGCCGTCTAGCAGCCCCAAGCGAAGCAAAATGAAAGGGCTCTTGCTGACTCCCGCAACCTCCCACCACAGCCCCAGAAAAATGGGACTCTGATCCTCTCGGGATTGTGGACCCTCCTCTTGCTTCCGTCCGTCTTCTATCCACAGCTGTGAGCTGAGACTTCAGGAAGCACTTTGACCAGACACATATTTTAAACAGATTTGGAGCTATTTTTCATCATCTGCTTTTCAGTACTGGAACCAACAACTCTGTCTCTGAGCATCATTTTGTATTCTCTCAGCCCCCTCTCAACACTGACTCAAGACCTATCACCATCCCTAATTTGGGGGAGGGGATAACGATATTTATAGCATGATTTTATACATGCAGACACCAAACAAACCAAATGAGCTTAGCTGGGTGCCTGCCATCAACCAGTCCCCAACACGCTGTGTGGATTGGCCACGAGGCCGGGGGCTCAGAGGGAGAAGGATGGACAAGAAGTCTGCCAATGCCCTTTGTCTGACCCTCAGTAAGTCTCTTCCCTACTCTGAGCTTCAGTTCTTCATCTGTTCAATGCTACCACGGAGCCATTTTCTCTACAGCTGCGGAAGTGAGACCCCTTACACTCTGCAGACAGGAAGTGACTGGCGAAGAGAAAGAATAAGAGAATGGGATTGTAGGGACCCACTGTCTCAGGTGTGGGTGGGAAAAAATGCTGGGGAAAAGAATGCAGGGAGACACCAAGTTTCCAACACTTGATCCTTCCAACAGCTGTATTGGGTAGTGAGTGGGGATGGGGTACTTCCTGTCCCCAAGCAGCAGAAAGATGCTGAGCCTGGGTCCTTCCAAGTGAGTCCAAGAAGATGACTTGCAAACACAGAGTGACTTGCAAACACAGCAAGCCTTCTACAGACCCCTGCCTCGTGACCCTCCCACAGGCCCCGTTACATGATGGCAGTTTGCTTCTTCAAAGCCAGCAAGAGTCCCTTCCTCCAGTCTGCTAAGATGGAGTCATATAATAGGATACCGGGGAGTGAAATCTCTTAACCTTTGCCCTATTCTACTGGCCTTAAGCAAGTCACAGATTCCAGTCATGCTCAAGGAGAAGGGATTATACAAGACATGACTTCTTGCGTGTTCAACTTAGAATCCTGCCTTCCACAAGCAGCCTGTGCTCTCTCCTACATGCTACTCCTTAGCAGCCAGCTTCACTCCAGTGCAGGGAGCCTAAAGGCACTGCCCGACCTCAAAAGTCCTGATCTAATCCTGCCTTGTACAGCACATGCACCCATGAGATTGTTCCAGTTAATAAATCTGCAAATATTTATTGACAATATATTACATACCAGGAGTGTGAATTTTTTTAAAAACTGTAATAATCATTACAAAAGAAATATTTGTGATGAGCCTTGCAATTTATAAAGGACTTTGACCTGCCCTCTGATTTGATTCTTACAGCGACAGACAGGAGAAATACCATTATCCTCGTATTTCATGTGAGGAAACTGGTCATCTGGAAGTTTAATGACACAGTCAAGATCACATGCTAGTAAGTGAGAGAATCAAGATGGGAACTGAACATCCTAAGTACTTATCTCTAGGAGTGTGTGTCTGGTTGGGAAAGTATAATAAAGGTGTATTTCCATCAAAAGATCAGCAACAATAAGTGGAATATATACTTAGAGCCATAGGATCAGTGTGGTCTTAAAGGATTTTTCTGAAAGGCTGGTCTGGCCCAGGAGGATTTCATAGAAGAGGTGGGACATGAACTAGATCCTGAAGAACAGGATCCATGTACTTGATGGGATGGATGAAAAGGTGGGCAGCCAAGTAGAAGGCATGAGGTGAATAAAATGGGAAGGTAGAACTTTATGAGAGTTTCTAAGGCACCAGAGGAAGATTGCCCAGGTGAAGAAAGGACTGCAAAGGCATTTGAACTCCAGTAGCCTCTTTGGGGGTTTAAAAACTGTGGCATCAATGGGCCCCCACCCCCTTCAGCCTTCCTGGAATCTCATGCCTAAGCAGCAGCCTGCATACCTAACCTACACTGAGCTACCTGGGGTGGCAGGCACCTCCTCTGCTGCTGAAGCTCGCATACTTGGCTCACCAGGTGAGGCAGCTGAGTGGAAAGGGCTGGACGGACCTGGTTTACTTGCAAATTCCCGGGTAGGTGGCTTTGATCTCTCTGAGCCTGTTTCTAACCTCCACAAAATGGAGGTTAAAAATACCCACCTTGCAGACTTGTTGAGTAGGACAAACTGAGATCATACCTGCAAAGTGCAAAGCTCAGCATATTCAATAAAGAGGAGTTATTATTACAAAGCAAATTAATCCATCCATTGGTCTGGCACAGGGATCCCCCATAATGCTAGATATTCTACAGGCTTCTTCCCCCATCATATGCCCCCCAAAACCTTCTCCTTGTTTATCTGCAGTTAAAAAATAATTGATATTTTTTTAAATGACTTCTTTTTACCAGTTGGTCATTGGTGATCAAAGCAAAAATAAAACCACAAGTAGCTTAGAAGAAGGTCTCTTAGACCAGAGCAGCAGTTCTCCACCAAGGGACATTTGGCAATGTCTGAAGATGTTGGTTTTCACCACTGGAAGATGCTACGGCATCTAGTGGGTTGAGGCCAAAGATGCTTCTGAGCAGCCTGCAATGCATAGGACGGCCCCCTACCCTACCCCACACATGGCAAACAACTCTTCAGCCCAAAATGTCAATAGCACTGAGGCTGAGAAACTCTAGACCCAAGATGAGGAGATATGGGTCCTGGTCTTAGCTATGCTTTGAATAAGCTCTGTGATAAATAGGCACTTAACTTATCTGGGCTTCGGTTTTCTTATCTCTAAAATGAAAACATTGGCTTAGATTTGCCTGCAAGAGAGTGAAAAAAAAAAGTTGTAGCAAACTTTTCATAAAACTACATGTATTCACTTTGATATTTTGTCCCTTTTACTGATGTTATAGTCTGCTTTGTCAGAGATAAATACCCCTTCTTTTAAGAACGATTGTGGTCACTAACTTGAAAAACATCAACGTATTCATAGCAAAATGAAAATTGCAAGTTTCATGTCAATTTCACAAACTCTAAAAATCTTATTTGTCAACAAAATCAAATTTTGAAAAACTCAGCCCACATGATCTCAAAGGTCTCTTCCAGCTTCAACAAGCTATGAGTCTGTCAGAAACAAAAGAAATCACTAAAAAGTTGTTGTTTCATGAAGTGTTATGTTTTTCTGAAAAACGTACTGTATAAACCAAGCTTCACTCAGGAAATCAGAAGCTACTCTATAGATTCCAG
Organism: Eschrichtius robustus; assembly: GCF_028021215.1. Lineage (NCBI taxonomy): Eukaryota > Metazoa > Chordata > Mammalia > Artiodactyla > Eschrichtiidae > Eschrichtius > Eschrichtius robustus. The sequence continues at coordinate 108,030,105 of NC_090827.1, read as the reverse complement.
GTATTGGAATTAGGAGGTTATACAACCACAGGAAGAGCTGGGAAGTAAAGGACAGAACAGCCACCACTGGAAGTCACAAAAGCCAGTGCTGAAGTCTTTGACCTGAAGAACTGAAGCAGGTGATTCTCCAGAATCTGTAGGAAGCCTCTGGGAATTTCACCTCTGAGCGCACATCTACTACAGCTACCCCCAGGGAATCACGGCTTCTGCTCTCCAACCTTCCAAATTTAGCGAGTGCTTCTCACTGGCAAATTGAGGGAAGGGGATTTGGGGTTATGTAGTCTCTACTTTTCCTCTGTGATGTGGTGGGGACCTTAGAAGGGATGTGAGGCTGACCAAAATCCAACCCACACACTAAACAGACCCAGATACCATCCCATCTTCCACCCACTTCCTTCTACTCCATCCCTACACAGATGCCGGGAGTCAACCAAACCGAGACTTGGACAGCTTTCCTCTGAACGTACGCTTCTCGACTGCAGGAAAGAAGAATCTGTAAAAGGGTGGGGGGGGCCTACAATGAGTTAAACAAATCAACTTTATTTACAAAAATGCCTGACTTTTTCAATAATTCCGGGCCTGATTTGCAAAGATTGTTGGGATGCTTGTTGGAGTTTTCAATTCCCCATTAGCATTTTGTAAGCCAACAAGTCCCTGAGATTCAAATCCTGTGACCAGCATATGAAGCTATAAAACATTGTTCTGCTGATGCAGTAATTGCCTGACATGGCTACCTGGTTCCAGCTCATGCTTAGTGTGCAAATCTGCTCCAAGAACGCATTTGACAATCACTTTTCTGTCCACAGAAACTGCCCCTTGACGGAAAATGTATTCCTAAAATGACTTTCTATTTTTTGCCTTTTAAAACGAAAGCTTGCATGTCCAATGGTAGCCGAGAGCAACAGCATATGCTTATAATTATGATTACCATCAGGGAATCCAAACTTACGGAGGGAAGGGAAAGAGGCCCGCGGAGGGGGAGCCTAAAAGCTCTGAAATACAGCAGAGGAAACAAGCCCAGCCGGGTTGGCTATTTCCTGGGTAACGGGAGAAACTTGATTGTGGAAAGCAGTGCTGGTTTCACTCCAAACTCTAAAGAAATGTTGTGTGGGCAGAATGAGAAATGCTGACAAACGTAATCAAGCTTTAGGGATCTGCTTTCCATGGTGGGCTGAAGGAGCCCTCACAGAAAGCCAGCCCTGTCCCAAGCAGCTGCCCCAGTGTGGACCTTTAAATGAGGTGGCCTTTGCTCCAGCCCTGTGCGACCAATGTGCTGCTCTGCTCCCACGGGGGGTTTTGGGTGCTCTTACTTCTCTGCTACTCTGGTTCCCTATCATATTTCTAGATTCCAAGCATGCGTTTTCAATCAAAGAAGCAAGTCTTTGAACCCCAGCCCTCATGCTGCATGATTTGGGCAGGTAATGTAACTTCTCTGACCTTCAGCCTTTCAAATGGGGTTGATAATGCTCACCTCCCAGAACCATCGTGAGAATTAAACAAAGTAGATGATGTAAAGGAATGCCAGTGTCCACTGGCCACTTAATCAACAATGCCCACTGTTATCGTTTCTTTGTTTGGTTGGCTCCTGAGCTTCTTGGTATTGGCTACTACTTATGGTTCCTGCCTTTTTATTAAGTAATTTATTGAACATTTATTTATTGAATTATACTATGTGCCAGACACACTGAAGCCATAATGGTATGTGTGTAGGACAAATATAGTCCCTATTCACTGTCTAATAGGAGAAACAGATGAATGAATAGGACATTGCCATAAACTGGATGGGGCGGGGGGGGCAGCAGGGTGCTAGAGAAACACCTAAGAGGGAAATTTTATCCAGGCTTGGGGACCAGAGAATGCTTTCCGGTGGAGGTGACTTCTGAGTTATACCTGAATCATGCATTGGATCAAGCCAGATACAGGAGGGTGTGGAGGAGCAGAGAGAAGAAAGGAGAGATATAGCTTCAGTTCACAGTGAGTGTGAAAGCCACGGTGAGGACAGCATGAAGTGCTTGCTAACTGAAACAAGTTCCGTGTGAGTGAATGGGGCCACGGAGGCCGAGAGAGGGACCATGACCAGCCCATGGGTCACATAGCCGGCTGATGGGCAAGCGGCTTAGGTGTCCCTTTTCCTAAGTCTACATGCCTGTTAGGCCCTTTCCTCTCTGGGTACCTCTCTTCTCCCTGCCCCTCCATTCCCTGGTATTCTTGTCATGAATCCAGCAGATTCTCACTGTGTGACTTTGGGCAAGTCATTTCCTTGTCTAGGAATTTCATATTTCCTTGACTATTGTGAAAAGATCAATGATCACCCTATTTTTAAATGTATTCTGAAAAATATAAAGAAAGTGACCACATGGCAAGTGGGACCAGGGTCAGTAATATATGGAGAGAGGCAGAGAAGGCAGGAGGCAAAATGCCTCTGGAGTTGGAAGAAGGACCATGGAAACCTCTGTCTACTAAACATGTCCAAAGTTCTCAGTCATTGCTCTAGACTCCTCTGATTCCCCAGAGTCACTTCATTTAATTCTCATATGCCATGAGAGGCAGTCTGGTCTAATGCCTTTGCAATCAGACAAACTGGAGTTGAAACCCCATCCATGCAGAGCCAGTGTCAAGTTACTTACCCTCTATGAAGTTTCCCCATATGTATGAGACGATAAACTTACCTGGCAATGTTGTTAAAAAGACTGATTTATTAGATTTGTGGTTACCAGATGTGGCGGGTGGGAGGAGGGGGAATTAGATGAAAGTAGTCAAAAGGTACGAATTTCCAGTTATAAGATAAATAAGTACTAGGGATGGTAATGTACAAAAATAAATATAATGAACACTCATATGTTATATATGAAAGTTGTTAAAGGAGTAAATTCTGAGTTCTCATCACAGAAAATTTTTTTTATTTCTTTAATTTTGTTTTTATATGAGATAATGGGTGTTCACTGAACTTGTGACAATCATTTCATGGTGTATGTAAGACAAATCATTATGCTGTACACCTGAAGCTTACACAGGGCTGTACATCACTTATATCTCAATAAAACTCAAAGAAAAAATTAAAATGAAAAAAGAACAATAAATTAAATGCAATAAACTATGTAAAGTGTCCAGCACATAGTAGGCCCTAAATAAATATTAATCCCCTTGTTCTTGGTTCTACAAGCAGTTGAGCCAAAGAAAATCACTCAAAAACACAATGCCACACTTGGTGTCAACTCTTTTTTTGCTTTTTTCTCTCTCTCTCTCTTTTTTTTTTAACTAATTTATTTTTACTTTATTTACTTATTTTTGGCTGCGTTGGGTCTTTGTTGCTGCGCACGGGCTTTCTCTAGTTGCGGCGAGCGGGGGCTACTATTCATTGTGGTGCGCATGCTTCTCATTGCAGTGGCTTCTGTTGTGGCAGGGCATGGGCTCTAGGCCTGCGGGCTTCAGTAGTTGTAGCACGTAGGCTCAGTAGTTGTGGTTCTCGGTCTCTAGAGCGCAGGCTCAGTAGTTGTGGCTCACGGGCTTAGTTGCTCCGTGGCATGTGGGATCTTCCCAGACCAGGGCTGGAACCCATGTCCCTGCATTGGCAGGTGGATTCTTAATCACTGTGCCACCAGGGAAGCCCCTCTCTCCCTTCTTTTTTACTGAGATATAGTTGACATACAGCACTGTATAAGTATCAGCATAATGATTTGACTTACACATGGTGTCACCTTTAAGTCCACTTTTTCCATCATCTCTCCTAATCATTTCCTCCCCTTAACTTAGCATAATGTCCAGTGTAGATGTTCCACTTAGCCTTTTAGTTTAGAAGGGCAAGGTTTGGCTCAGCTTAACTTGAGAAAGGAAAGAGGCATATTAAAAAAAAAAAAAAAGCAGGAATCTTGACTGTTTAACCAGGTACCATAAGAAGACAGCAGGCTTCATGGCCACAGAAATAGAATTTAGAAGATGAATGTCCTCTCCAAATCCAAAGATACTTTGCCTCCAACATCCCCCATCAGCAGAGGAGTTCACTGATCGCCCCTTAGATCTCATGCATTGTTATGACTTGGTTTACCTTCTTGGTCTCTTCTCTCTGTATGGCTTTTAATGTCAGCTGGCTACAAATTGGCCAACTCTCTCTGTCTCAAGTTTAACTCCCTCAGAGAGAAAATGTGATTGGCCTCATTAGCCATTGTAGTCTCTGCTGGACCCAGCTTTCAAACCAAACCACCTCATAAGCCACTCTCTAGCCTAGAGATTGGCTACACTTGAGACCACTGCCTACTCCAAAACACTGAGGCCACGGGGCTAGAATCGCATGGTCTTATGTGAACGAATTCCTCATAGTTTGCTTGGAACTTTCCTGATTTGGGCATCAAAAGTCCTGCATCCCAGGAAAACTTTCAGTCATTGTTTTAAAATACAATGTCCCATATTCTGGGAACCTCCTCAGTCCCAGGCCACCTGTGACAGGTGGTCACCCTCTGTGGTCTCAGGACAGGAATTGGTGCTGAGGAGGTGTGGCTGAGGTATGACCACACACATAGTAAGGGTCAAGAACCCACATAGTAAGGATCCCACAGAGTAAGGGTCAAGTAGTCTGCCAAAATCTTTCTGACATAGGAGAGCCAATCCGTCCCAAGAACCATTCATTGGCATGGGGGATTCAATTGATTTCTATTAAAACAAAGTTTAAAATAAACTTTCTGGAATCAAAAATCCCTCTGACCTGGCAGTTTGGAAGTTTTAACCTTTTTAATCTGTCTCAAGTTTCTAAGCTCATAACCAACATAGTGCCACTTTGGTACAAATCAAATATGATAATCTGGCTCAGAAGGAAACGTTGATAAATTTAGTAAAGACTGAAAGCAGATTTATAGTATAAGGAAGCCACAGACGTAATCAAGGTCCTCCAGGCTGTGAAAAGTGATATATGTGCTGTTGATCCATTATCATTCTTTCATTCACTCCTTAAACCAACATTTAGTAGGAAAATTTATTGGGCGATCACCACATACCAAGTTAGCCAGAGTTAGCCAAACTGTGAGAGTTGAGGGAGAGTACAGTCCTTCAGACTGCCAAGCCTGCCCAAGACTTCTAATGCCAACTGCAAGTCTGAGGGTTTCCCAAAACTACCCTTAGGTTTGATATAGGCATACCTTGGAGATATTATGGGTTCAGTCCCAGATCACCACAATAAAGCAAATATCACAGTAGAATGAGCCACACACAATTTTTTTGGTTTCCCAGTGCATATAAAAGTTATGTTTACACTATACTGTAGTCTATTAAGTGTGCAATAGCTTCTTATTGTGACTAAAGATATACGTACCTTAATTTAAAAATGCTTTATTGCTAAATAATGTTAGACATCTGAGCCTTCAGCAAGCCATAATCTTTTTGCAATAATATAACATGAAAGATCACTGATCACAGATCACCATAACAAATATAATAATAATGAAAAGTTTGAAATATTGTGAGAATTATCAAAATGTGACACAGAGACACGAAGTAAGCAAATGTTGTTGGAAAAATGGCACCTATAGACTTGTTCGAGGCAGGGTTGCCACAAACCGACAGTTTGTAAAAACACAATATCTGTGAAGCACAGTAAAGTGAAGAGCAATAAAATGTGTTATGCTTGTAATTTGCTAGGACTCAGAACTCCCTGAAAACTATTATACTCACAGTTACAGTTTATTACTGGGAAAGGAAGAGATTCATAAAGTCTGGGAGGGTTCAAAGGAAGAAGCCTCCTTTTTTCCTCAGGATGCATCCCTCTCCAGCACTGCTGTGTGCCAATGCACACTCATGGTCAACCTGGGAAGCTAACCCAAGCTTTAGTGTCCAGAGATTTTATTGGAGCTGCATTTCTTAGTCATGACTGATTGACTGAGTACTCATACAGTTGAACTCACTTCTTAGCTACCCCCACCCCCCCCATGGAGGTTAGGTTGATATCATATGGCTTGAGGAGCCCACCATTGTTCACCTCACTAGCATAATAAACTCTCACTCCCATCACTCAGGAAATCCCAAGGGTTTAGAGGTTACCTCTCAAGAGCCAAGGACAAAGACCAGACCTCACTTTGGGCAAGGCCAAATTCTTAGCTACACACAGCCCTGTGATGTGCATTTTGTATTCATCATCTCATTTAATCCTTATAAATCTGTATGTAGTATTATTATCCCCATCATTTAATGAGGAAACAAAGGCCTATAGTAATTGGCCTACTTCTGGGTAATAGTGGAGTTGGGATTAGCACCAGTTCTGTTTGGCCTCAGAGTCTGAGCTCTTAACCACCATATAGGGCAGCTACCAGGTGTTCAGGATTTGTGCTACACTCTGGAGATGAAATGGCATAGTCCATGTATCTATCAGGGACTACACATACTTGTTAATTAAGGAGACTTTGATAAAGGAACCATTTTAAAAAGTATAAACAATGGCATGGGATGGTGCAGTACCCTGGTACTAGCAGCAGTGGAGAACTGTTACCTCCCCCAGGCCTCAGTGGACAAGGGGAGCCAGGGATCAGGGAATCCCAGAGACAGGAGATATAGCTACTGGACAGGAGCTCTGGTCTCTGGTAGGGGAATGCAAATACAGCCAATGTACAACCTGGTAGGGGAGATAACCCCAATCTGAGGCTCCATCCTCCCTCATATTTTCCGTCATTGTCTCCCATTGGCTGAAACTTCCTGGATGGCTAGGACAAGAGATCTTGTAGATGTAGTCCATACACAGTCCTGACAGAGATCAGGATGGAAAAGTATGGAAATTAGATCTGGAGAGATAAATGGAAAATATTCTGCACCCATTTGCTCTCCACAAACTCTTATTATAACAGAACAGAAAAACATGTAAATGCATAATTGCAACCCAGGGGATGAGTATAATCTTTAACAGAGAGAGAGAGGTAGAAACTAAGTGCAGTGGAAGAACTAAATAAATCATCACTAGGAGAGAAACACTTGCACCTTACCTTGAAGGATGAGTAGATCATCATTTGGGCAAGAGAAGGATAGATAATATTGTTTTGAATCAGCAAAGACATGGAGGTCTGAAACAGTATAGAAAACTGTATATATTCATCAGGCTTAGTGTAGACTCTCCAAGGAGAAGCAACTGGTGATGAGGTCGTGAAGTTAAACCGGGGCCAGACCATGGAGAGACCTTCAAGTACCTCATTAAGTAAAGAGTGTTTTATTCCCCCTAAGGCAATGGGGAGACAATGAATAATTTTATAAGATTTTAATTTAAGAAATTTTCTTCTGGCAATTGGGAAAATGGATTAGATAAATATAATTTGGTGGCAAAAAATCTTTTAGGAGACTTGCAATGGCTTAAGTGAGAACTAAGGGAGATGTAGTGTAGGGAGAAGATCTGATAAGGCTCCCTAGATGCAGAGGTAGAAAGTGCAAAACACATGCAGATTACTGGCTTGAAGTGGAGCCAGGACCACTTAGGAGGCTGATGACACAATGAAAAGGAAGATCTTTGCTAACAGCCTGTGATGATAAACAGTACTTAGGTATCTAGATATTAGGCATTTGAAAAGGCAAACACTTTTCTAGCAACATCACACCATAAGATATTCTTTTCTTATCTCCTGAGTGAGAAGCTTGAAGAGAAACTCTTACTAGATGAGTGTTGTATATGGGCTTCTGAATCTAAATGGTTATGGATTTATAAAATTGTAAGACTAGTAGGAAAAAAGCAATTAGATAATGGAAAAATAAATAATTAAGAAAAGTTAACTGCAGTGGATGAACTTTTAAGTTTCATGGAAAATCTTTGTACTCTCAAGAGTGAACTCTGAGTAGTAACAGACTTAAAAATGGAAAACTGTCTTTAGTGGCCCTATAAGTACTGTGAAGAAGGAAGCTTCCAAACTGACCCAGTTTGGGATTTATTTAACTAACAAACCCTGATTTAGTACTTAGTATGTGCTAGGCACTATAAGTCATATTATATTATATTATATTAGTATGTACCAGACACTATATATCATATTAATATTAATCATATTATATCAATCTCTTTTGATCCTCATAAAAACTGTGTCACCACTATTATTATTATTATTGTTAGAGTCTCCATAATATAAAAGGATTCTGCTTCTTTTTCCTATCCCTATCCAGGCTGGGTTGACATGAACAATGATGCAGTTTCTGCACCGCCCAAGTATGCCTGTGTTAAGAAATGTAACAGGACCAAAATCCCCCACCACACTGTGCAACCTGGCCCAGGCTGACATCCACCTAGAAAAAGAAGCATGTTTTGCTGTTCATCCACCCAGGAAAGTTGCCTTTTTCCTAATTCGCACAAAGACCAGAAGCTGACCCAAATTAAAAATCCCATTGAGACAAAAGCCCTGACCTGGATGCTGCTTAGTTGTCACTAAGATCTCCACAGCCTGTCTAACCCTTTCTTGTCAATCAGGACCCTCCACTCCAAAGTTCCAAGGTTGGGAATCTAGTCCCCTGTCCCCTGGTTGATCTTCTGCTCTGAATGGACTAATCATCCCAAATCACAAACTTACCTACGATCACAAGGTCCCTGTTAACCTCTCGAAGCATTTATGTCATAATAGGAGGTTCCAACATGCCTTTGCTGCAGGATCTGCTTAATAATGAGTGACATACATTTGAAGTAGTCCCCTGGCTCAAGGAGGTTAGATATGGATAAAAGAATGGAACTTTCCATCAAATATCGATAACCTGAGATCATTTGGGAGGTAGGGGAGTAGGGTGCTACACATGTGAATTCACCAACTATAGCCTTACTTTCCCTCCCTTTTCCTGAGTTTGAAAACTTGAAGTTTAGCCAGTCAGGACTCCTGTCCCCAGAAAGCTAAGATCCAGACAATAATTCTTCATAGAACCTGAGGCTTCCCAGGGCCATCTTCATAAAGCTACCTCTTCATCCTACCCCAGGCTCAAACCAGACTCCTGCAGCCCCATCTAGGAGATCTGAACTCTTTCTAGCTAATCCCAGATGTCAGGAAATTTATCCATGATAAGAGAGACTCACTCTCTGGTGTTGGTTCTAGGTGTCTTTTTCTCAGACAAATAGGCAAGATCAAGCTATTCATCTTGGTTGCCTAAGAAATCAGTGGAAAAAATAGTAAAATCAGAACAACATGGGCTTGGGGGTTGAATAGAATTGAGTTCATGCTAGAATAACCACTTATTAGCTATGTGTCCTTGAGCAAGTTATTTCACATCTCTGAGTCTTAATTTCAAAATATGTAATGTTGAGGGTGCCAATAATTACCAGCAAGTGTTGTAAAGATGAAAGTAGGATCCTCTATAAAGAGTGCCTATTGTAGTTGTTGGCAAATATTAAGTACTTAATAAGGTACTTGGGAGGAATTAGAGGGATTATCTCTGCCTAGCTTGTTTCCATATCCAAAAAGATCTTTCTCTCAGGTAGCAGGACAGGTGACGTTAGAGAGAATTCATTGGTGACCCCTCCCACCCAGGACTAGCCTAGAAAGGAATAACACTCACAGTTGTATGTACTTTAAGTAACATTTGCCATTGTGATATTGTGATCTATAAGGAATATTTGATCTTCATCCCATTCCTGGCACAGAGCTCTAAAAACCCTTGGAATTTCCCAAGTGAGGAAAGCAATAAAAACTGTCTTTTGTTATGTTAATGAGGTGACTTTTGGAAAGCCCCTAGGTAACAATGGGGGCTGGTTGCCAGGGGTACCAATTTTGTGAATAGAGGGTTGGAACTTTCAGTCCCTACCCTAGACCCCCAGGGAGGAGGGTGGGGCTGAAAGTTGAGTTCCATCACCAATGGCCAATGACTTAATCAATCATGCCTATGTAATGAAGCTTCCATAAAACCCCAAAAGGACATGGCTCAGAGACCTCCAGGTTGGTGAACCAGAACACATCCACGTGCTGCCATGCTGGGCCCCAAATTCCATGGAGACAAAAACTCCTGCATTTGAGATCTTTGAGTCCTCACCCTAGGAATCCTTTCATCCAGCTGTGGATTCATATAACTGGTTTCCTGAGTTCTGTGAGCTGCTCTAGCAAATTAATCAAACCCAAGAAGGGGTGGGGGTCATAGGAATCTCTGATTTGTATCCAGTTGGTCAGAAGTACAAGTAACAACTTGGACTTGTGATTGGCATCTGTAGTGGGTGCAGTCTTATGGGAGTGAGCCCTTAACCTGTTAAATCTGATGCTATCCCCTGGCAAATAGTGTCAGAATTGAATTGAATTGTGGGACAGCCAGCTGGTGTCTGAGAATTGTTTGGTTTGGGGAAGAAACCTACACTTTGGAATTGGTGCTGGAACCAGAATTGTAGCCATCAGTGTAAACATAAAGAATGTCTTGGATTCAAAGTTCCTTATGTAGACGGAATCACCACCCATCTTTATAGAGTGGAGAAGACCTGCCCCAGTGGCCTTGGAATTAGGCACTTGAGTTCAAATTCTGGCTCTGCCTTGAGCAGTCATGTGACCAGTCCATCACCTCCTCTCTTGAGCCTCAGTTTCTCCTTCTTAAATGGAGCCAGTAATTACAACTTTGAAGAGTAAATAAATTTTTGCCAGGAACAAATGGCATCATTGATATGGCTACAACATAAAGTAGGGGCTCAATACATTGGCATTCTCTTCTGATTAATCTGATAGACCAGATTAATACTATCATCCATACAAACAACTGTACCCTTACCTGTTATTTCTAATCCTTGATACTTTGATATGTTTTGAGAAAACGACTTGCTGATATTTGGACACGTTAACAACATGGTTTTGTTTTACAAGCTGCCAGTACTAATCGTTGTCTCTGCACTTTCATCATATTTTTGTGCTTTTACATAAACTTCTTTTCCGTGTTAATGTGACCTTTCAAACCCCCGTTCCCTGAGCATTTGAGACAAGATGAGGATATGTAGAGTGATGAAGCTGAACTTACACCTTTTTTCATTGAGAGGAAAGCGAGTCCAGGCAAATGGCTTTCGTGCCAGAAAAGCCTATTAAAATATTAAATGAGGAGTTAGTGACAGGTTTAACTAGCCTCTTGCGGCAAACCTCCAAATCTTAACTTACTAAGGCTGGTTTTGGCTGTAACAAACCAGCTGTCACAATCTGTGTGAGACCATTAATTACGTACAAGAGCACTGATAAATTAACGCCTAATGGCTGGAAAAAATTAGGAGTTCTTGCTTGTTTAATGCACTCTCTTCCCACTTTTAAAGGAGTCCCATAGGAAAATGACATTGAATGAAGTTTGTGGAGGTGTGAAAGTTGAATAAAATGAACAGTCACAAATGTCTGAGTGTAGCTCTCACAACTAAAACCTGGGTGATGTTCCTAGTAGGCAACTTTTGCAGTGGGAGTTCCTCTCCTGGCATCTTACATTCTTGTCCTGGGAGACCACTCTTCATGGGGTCAGGTGGGCTTATAATAAGGCCCTTTTTGTGCTTTACTAACTGAGGAACTTTGGATCTGTTCCAAAATATAGCACCTTATTCTGAATATCTGCACTATAATGATAGTAACTACCATATATTGAGCACTTATGAAGTGACAGGCAATTGCAAAACCTGGCGATTCTCTTACTAATTAAAGTATGATGTTAATAGGACTTAAGGAGTAAAGTAGTACACTAAAGCAGGAGAACCTATGACCTAGACTTGAAGGATATAGAGGAGGAGAAGAGAGGAGTTGGGGTATTTCAGCCTTGTGCCCAATGCCCCAGAGGGTCAGCTGAATTTGGACCAACTCTGGCTAACACAGAACCCCTTGAATTATCAGAACTCTCAATTAGAGAGAAAGGAAAATAGTTCCTGCTACTTTATTCTCAGTTTATTACTACAGATGACAGCCGACTGATGTGGGTGGACTAGGAAACAGACCTGTTAGGATTTGACTTCATGATAGTAATTTGGAGCCTATATAGATTGATCGTATTAATGGCCCCTTATCTCATTCCTCAATGTACCCAGTGCATGTGACTTTGCAGTTCTTATCACTAAAGAGGTGTAGTCTATTTCCTCACATTGAATATGGGTTGGCCTTGTGACTTGCTATGGCTGATAAAAAGCTGCAGAAGTGACCATCCCAGTTCTGAGCTTGGGTCTTAGGAGGCTTTGGCCGTTTCTGCTTGTCCTTGCACTCCTGTACTGAAATGAGGACATGCCTGGGATAGCTCGCTAGAGGAGGAGACACAAAAAGTAGAGCTGAGTTTTCATCATCATCCCAGATGAGGCCACCCAAGATCAGCCAACAGCCAGCCAACCCCCAGACTTGAAGTAAGCCCAGCCTAGATCAGCAGAGCCATCTTGCTGACCTGCAACAGTCTGTGGATACATAAGCAAACCCAGCCAAGATCAGCTGCCCCCAACCCAAATCAGCTGATCCCTGAAGACTCACAAGACAAATATACAATTATTGTTGTTTGTCACAGAGGATTTGTGGTTGTTCATCATGCAGCATTATTGTGGCTGTAGGGGAATTATACAGAGCCTTAAAGAAGCCACTGCTTCACTCTAGATTTTTAAGAACAAATTCATTAATGAGAGGATTATTATAGTTCATGTCACAGGGCTCATGGTAAGAGGGTTAAGAGAAAGAATCTTAAACCTTATCCAGCCTGCCTATTCAATCTTAAATAGAAGTTCTAGCACATTCAGTTCCACTCAAGTGGCAAACATTTCCTCTTTAGCCAACCTTTAGTCAAGCTTCTCTGAACTCTCTGCTCAACTAGGTCTGAACTTGGGCTTCTGTCTCTGACCTTGTAGAGTCCAGTTTTAGCAAGAATGCTGCTAATCAGTTTAGAGAGAATCCCCCATCCTCAATATCTGATCACTTGCAATATCTGGTTAAATTTCCACATCTCTCACCATCCCTTAGGTGATGTCTGATAACCCTAGCCTGCCTTCAGCAAGAATTATTTTGAGTTGGTTTAGCAAGAATCTCCCTATCCCTCATGTTTCCTTTTAGCAATTTTTCATCCACCTACCCTTACCCTGCTCCTTGGCTATAAATACCCATTTTTCTTTATTATATTTGGATTTGAACTTGATATCTCACCCCTACTGCAAACCCCTAGTAAAGTAGTCCCTACACCTATCACGATAGTATTGAATACAGTCTGCATTACCATTTTAAGAAGTGTCAGAATAATTGTTTCTTTAACACAAGACATATATATTGAATATCTAATGTATGTAGGACAACTTGCTAAGCACAAATTTATTTGAAGGAGTAATTCTCAGTGGGAGGACACACTGGGGAAATAGAGCAGAACTATGGTATGTAACTTCCCTCCTCCCTCTACACTGAGATGCTGTGGGTGATGGTTATGAACTCTGTAAATAGCCTCTCCTGCTAATGAGAGAAAGTTGTATCCTTCAAGTATGTTGGGTGGGAAAAATGGAGAACCATCAACTTAATAAAGTCAGGGTTAAGTTTCTTTTGTCAAATATAACCATCATTTGTTGAAAATGGAGGACTCCTATGTGTTATTATGGTCATACCTGCCAAACAGTAAGGAAAAGAATGACAATGCTCATGATTTCTCTTAATATACAGGACTTGTTTTGCAGCAGGGTCACTCAGTCAATGTTTTCACACTATAAAAATTCCCAGATAGATAAAAAGTCTTCCTTTAGCCAATAGATGATTATTCATTCAAAAAAAAAAACAAACTGTAAACTAGGCTTTCAATAATGAATTTTTTCTTGATTCCTTAACATAAACACAGCAGCAGGTGTTTGCTTATTAAATGCCGTGCTTGAGACCAAGCCCTATGGTGAGATTCTTAACCCAAGTGTAGATTAGCAGATGACTAAGCTTGGATCCTGAGTCTGCACAAGAATATGAGTAGTAAGTAACTGAAAAAGTTGGCTAAAACACTCACTACCTAAAATTTCTAGTGTGCATTGCTAAAATTCACAAAATCCCTTTAACTTTTAGGAAGACCCTTGATGATGGGCAGAATACTCCCTATGATGGTCAGTTTTCTGTGTCAATGTGGCCGGGCTAGTGTACCCAGTGATTTAACCAAATATTACTCTAGGTTTGCCATGAAGGTACTTTGCAGATGTGGTTAGCATCTATAATCAGGAGACCTTAAATAAAGGAGATTTCCTTGCTAATGTGGGTAGGCTTGAGCCAGTTGATTGAAGGCCTTAAGAGCAAAAACTAAAGTTTTTCAGAGAAGAAGAAATTCTGCCTCAAGATTAAAATCAGTTCCTGCATGTGTTTCCAACCAGCCAGCCTGCTCTATAAATTTTGGACTTTCCAGCTCCAATAATCATGGAAGCCAATGTCTTAAAATAAATCTCTTAATATATATACACATATATATGTAATACATAGATATATACGTAATATATGTACATACTATGTAGGTAATACATGTTACATATGTAATATGTATATTGTTATATATTATAATATATATATCTCCTTCTCTGGAGAACCCTGACTGATACAGTACATAAATTTAAACCTCCATCACCATCACAAAATTAACTTCTACAGTCCTGAACCACTTGCACCTATTTTGCACCCAACATATGAAATCACTTCTGATACATTTGCTTCTAACCACTTTTATGGTCTTAGGATTTGGACTTGAAATTGGATTCTGTATTCTTTGCTGTGACCTTTTGTAGGAGGCGCTGTTTGCTTTCTGCCTAGATCCACTTGGATCATTTTAACTTTGCTTTGTGTCCTTCCCCAGGATTTTGGGTGATTTTACTTCTCAGGGTCCACATCTGTGACTCTCTTTGGAGGTCCTCCCTTGAGTTACTGAAGCCTCTTTCTCCACAAGCTCAGAAGCCTAAGAGTTTATATCCTCCTGTGTGGCCCTTAGCCAATGACTGGCTGGTGTGGGAATATGAAAGTCCAGCTCCTGTGCCTTGAGTTGGGGTAAACTCCGAAAGGTAATTTGTACTCCAGAGGTCCCCTATGGAATTGGACTGAGGCTGGGACTTTCCCTGAAACAGTATCCTTGCTTGATTTCATGCCATTTCTGGTCCTGCTTCCTTACTGCCTTACCAGTATCTTCTAGAAATGCTCCCTTATCTCAGGGTTTATTTCTGGCAAATTCAACCTAGGACACCCTTTCCATTCTCCTTTGTCTGTGATCCAGATTCTTATTTTAGCTATGTTAGCTTGTGAGAGCCTGAAGAGATCACCTGTCTCTAATTCTGCAGACACTTCAATGAGGAGTGAAATGCTTAGTTGTTTCTGGCCCCATGAGTAGAATCCAGATGGGTCTGACAAAATACTAAATATAGACTGCAAAAACAAAGGTAGAATTTCAGAATGACATATTCATAGCATCTCAGAGTTGGAAAAAACCTACAGATATTTAATCCACAGTTCTACCTACTCATGAATTCCTTCTTCAACCTCTCTGGAACGTGGTCACTCAGATCCCTTTTGAATGTTCTCTACTTTTTAAAACACTGAGTCTCATTGTTGAACAGTTCTGTTAGAAAGTTTAATCTCATGCTGAGTCAATCTATCCTCTTATGAACCATTTAAAATAAGAAGTCTTGCTGTTTATAAAAACTACATCACAGGAGGAAGGAGCCAGCAGTCCCAGTGACTGCACTCACCACAGTACAATTCCTTAACACAAAATTCTAGAAGTTTTCTTTTAAACCTGAGTTTAATGCAAGATCTTTCTCATATTTGCCTGTTTTCTATCGGGGAGGAGGAGCCTCAAGTCACAAGATAGGGATGATAAGACATTTCAATGGTCAACAAGGCAGAGACTTGGAGCTTTAAGTTAGCAAACTTCAAAAAGACAACTTGTAAGGGTGTTGATAACATAATTGAGAAGATCACAATCTCTAGCCAATAAAACACTGAGGGTCCACAAAAGGGGTTACAATATTCGTGTAGCTAAGATACTCAAGTTCTGTAAAGAGTCACAGCAATTATCCAGAGGAAGTGAACATCAAGGATCTCTTTGCTGGGTGAAAATTTAACTTCTAGAAAACATGACATGAAATCTAGTGTTTATGTGGTGGCTGATTTCCGTGAATACACAAAGTGGGTGTAATTCCTCATTTGATCACCTAATCCACTCTATAACATTTGAGTTGAGTCCTGGCTTAAGGATCTTTCTGCCTGACTAACCATCTTCAGGTGCTTCAGTCATTCTTTGAAATACACAGCAAAGCTCCTTGCCCTCAGCCCACCCTCCCTTCTGCTCTATCTTCTGACCCAGTGGCTCCCCTTCCTCTTCCTATCTGGGTTCATCTCTGCATCTTGCTGTCCTTCAAATTCTCTTCTTTTCAAGGTCTGAAACTGCACTGTAAATGAATGTTAAATTCAATGTCCTTCCTCAGGCCTAAAGGCTGACAAAATTTGCCCCTACCAACAATCTGCCCTCAACTTCTCTGGTTCCTTCCCAAGTCCCCCATTCCAGCCTCACTGGTCTCCTCACTATTCTTCAAATATACCAGGCACCTCATGCCATGGGGCTCTTACATCACTCTCTCTTCTGTCTGGAAATATCTACCCCAACAAATTTCCCTGGCTTCCTTACTTCCTAGAGACTTTTGCTCACATGTCACGTTACTAGACAGACTTTCTCTGACCACCCTGGCACACTTCCTAATTCCCCACTTTGCTCTATTTTACTTAATGGTACTTGTCACCTCTTTAGATGTTTGTAAAGTGTATATGCTTATTCATTTATTGTTTTTCTCCCCCTATCAAAATATAATCACCAGAAGAGCAGAGAATTTGTCTATTCTGTTCATGGCTACCACCTGACAACTTAAACTATGTCTAGCATAGAGTGTAACTACTCAATAAATATCTATTTAATAAAAATAAGTAAATTTACATGTCACCAAAGTTCATATCTTAAGGTGTTTTATTTTTGCAATTTTTTGTTTGCAAAAGTAACACAATACTCCTGCATCTCTGCCCCTACTTATGTAGTTTTCCTCCCCCACAGTGAACAATATAATAATTTTTTTATGTATCATACCAGGGACACTTTTTACATATACAGGAAAATATACATGAATTTTTTTTTTATACTTTTACTCAAATGTTGGCCTACTATGCATTGTATTTTGCTAACTGAACAATATAACATGGAATTAGTCCATATCAATATAAATGAAAATACTTCATTTAAAAAATATTTGCTTGGGACTTCCCTGGTGGCGCAGTGGTTAAGAATCCGCCTGCCAGTGCAGGAAACACGGGTTCGAGCCCTGGTCCGGGAAGATCCCACATGCCTCAGAGCAACTAAGCCCATGAGCCACAACTACTGAGCCTGTGTACCACAACTACTGAAGCCCTTGTGCCTAGAGCCTGTGCTCCGCAACAAGAGAAGCCACTGCAATGAGAAGCCCCCACACCTCAGTGAAGAGTAGCCCCGGCTCACCGCAACTAGAGAAAGCCCGTGCGCAGCAACGAAGACCCAACACAGCCAAAAATCAATCAATCAATCAATAAATAAATTAATTAAAAAAAAAAATATTTGCTTGGTCTTCCCTTGAAAGGATGTACCATAACTGATTTAACTAGTCCCCTGTTGATAGACAGGTAGGCTGCTTCTGTTGTATGTTTTCTTTGTACTATCATTATTTTGATTATTTTCAAATATTAAGTTGGACCATATAAAACTGTAGACAGTGAACGATTTTTGGTTTACCTAAACAACAGTGTCATTTGATTCAACCTGATTTTCATTAAAAGGATAAATATCTAGAAGTGAAAATCCTGGAATAAAGGAGATGGACATTTATAAAATGAATGAATGTTGCCAAATCGTCCTTCAAGGAGAATGCATGATTACATTCCCAGTGTGTCAGAGTTCCTATTTCTCCACACTCCCTGCTGGCACAGAATGTAATTAAATGTTCCTAACTTTATCAGTGTGATAAGAAGAAAATGGTACCTCCCAGATTTAATTTGCATTTCTTTTATTACTAGGCAGAGCATTTCTTTACATGTATAAGAACCATTTGTGTTTCTGATTTTGTGAACTGTCTATTGAAATCTTCTACCTATTTTTCTTTTAGATTTTTGTCCTTTTCTTATTGATTTGTAGAGGCTCTTTATAAAAGAGGGGATCTGTATATTTGCAAGATGAGTTGCAAATATTTTCTCCTACTTTGTATTTTGTTTTTGACTTTATTTTTTATTTGCATGGTTCTACTTTTACATTTATGTGGTTAAACTTATGAGTTTTTCATGTTGGTTTTGTGTTGTGATAAAAAATTACTTCTTCTATCCAAGATTATTTTGAAAGAATTTTCATATTTTCTTCTAGTATTTTCTAGATTAAATTTGTATTGAATCTTCTAAAAATATAGAGCTCATTTTTATGTATGAGGTGTGGTCAGTAGCCAGTTGTATATTTTTTTCAGATGGCTACTCAATTTTTCCCAACTCCGTTTTTGAATATCTTTTTTAACTTTTTTTTTTATATTTTAAATTTTCATATGTATTCCAGTTTAGATTCTGAGATTCCTGATATATGTCACTAGTTTTTGTCTGTTAATGTAGCAATACTACATTGTTTTAATTACTGTAGATGTATAATATCGAAAACCTAGATCCTCCTTGTTACCCTTCTTTTTCAGCATTTTCTTGAACCTACTAGCTTGTTTAATTTCTATATTGATTTTATACTCAATTTATCTAGATTCCACCAAAAATTCTGTTGGAATTGAATTTAATGAGAATTTCTCTATTGTTTCTTCATTAAACATGATGCTGATTTTTGAAGGTAAAGTATATTTAAAATATATATTCATAAAGCTGTATATTGTGTTAAAAATATTCACTTTTTCTATTTACTAAGATTTTTGTTAAGACGAGCTACTAACTTCAGTATCTTTTTAGCATCTTTAGAGATGATCATAATTTTTCTCTTTTGACCTCTTTCTATGATGAATTACGTGGATGGATTTCCTAAACTTTCAACAATCTGGAATTAAGCTCCACTTAGTGCGTTATTCTTTTAAGGTGCTTCTGGATTCTGTTCATTATTGTCTCAGTCAGCTTGGGCAGCTATAACAAAACACCAAAGACTGGGTGGCTTAAACAACAGACATTTATTTCTCACAGTTCTGGAGGCTGTGAAGTCCAACAAGATCAACATGCTGGCTAATTCAGTTCCTGGAGACAGTCCTCTTCCTGACCTGTAGTCAGCTGCCTTCTTGCTATGTCATCACATGGTGGAGAGAGAGAGAAAGAGAATGTTCTCTTGTTTCTCTTCTTACTGGGTGCTAATCCCATCACAAAGCCCTACCCCCATGACCTCATCTAAACCTAACCACCTCCCAAGGGCCCCACCTCTAAATACACTGAGAGCTAAGGCTTCAACATATGAAATTTGGGGAGATACAATTCAATCCATTGGAGTTATCAGTATATGTAAATTAGTTTGTCTGCAATTTACTTCTTTTTTCTTTTTCTGTAAGGTTTAGGTTTCAATATTATGCTAATCTCATAAGAAAAGAATTTCAAAAACTGTTTTATACTTCTGTGTTCTGGAACAATTTAAGTTGGACTGGATTAACCTCTTCCTTACAGATTTGGTGGAATTACTCTATGAAATCATCTGAGGTGGTTGTTTTGGGGAAGATGTAACACTGACTATTCTCACAGGTTCAATGTACACTAATGACACTTAAGCCTCATTAAGCCCTCATGTATGGGACCCTAACAAGGTCCTAGAAGGCCCTAGAAATTGGTCCACATGGTCATATGTTTTTGTGAAATCTGCCACTTAAAATGTTTTAAATCACAATTGACTAAGGCCATTGTCTCTTTCCATGCTAACTTCTATGTCACTCTTCTGGTTTTGGCACGTGATGTTGGAGTGGCTGCAGACATTTTTGGGGATCTGGCCAAAGGGAACCCAGTAGCCTTGGAGATGCACCACTCAAATCCATCCTTCAAGAAAGGACTCACATCCCAAGTGAAAGGAGCATAGTCAGGAGACAGTCCCTGGCCGTCTTCTTCTTCAGGGTCTATTTGAGATGTAAAGAGTCTCCTTGCCCAAGGTCACACCCCTCCCAGGACAGCCCTCTCTTCCAATGACTGAGTGAGGAGGGATAGGAGGGCTCAGGCATTTCAGCCCAATGCACAGCACTCTGACAGGTGATGCTGCCTCTAGGGCTTTCTGCAGCACAGGCTCTGTGCCATCCTGCTTCCTCTCTTTCTCACCCCAGATGTTGATCCCTAATGAATATCTTGCACCCTAAACTGCCTCCCAGTATCTACTTCTGGAGGATCTAACCTGCAACAGGAAAGTCGGGTTCAGAATATATCTAGTTTAGTTTTAATAGAATACCACACACACACACACACACACACACACACACACACACACTACAGTCTTCAGTCATGTCTGTGTATTGTTAGCTGATATGTTATATAGGAATGGTTTCCAAAGTACTCCCACTTCCCACTATATTTACTTGCCTGGCATCATGACATGAAAGTGCAGCAGAGATTACACTGAGATATGGACTTGTCCTATGGTACCCAGTTCTGAAAGTATCTGGCATGGAGGAGAAATAAAGTTTGAACTGTATGAAGCCAGAAGCTAATCGGTGTAAAAGTCTTCCAGTTGCCAAATATTTACCTCTGAAAGCAGAGGATTTGTTTTCAATCAATACCTAGTCAAAAGGGAAGATTTCTCCTGGAAGGAAAATACTCAATAATGCAACATAAACATTTACAAAAGTACCACAGTTTTTTAAAAAATCACAGTGTGCAAAATAGAACCTCCCAGGATTCTCATGTGTAGGGCACATGTCAGAAGCAGTACTGAAAATAGCAAGTATATCTGTGTGTGAAGTCATGTGTTTTTTGGTTTTGTTTTCTGTATCCCTAGAAACTGAATTGCACCTTAGCAAGGCTGGGAGGTTGCAGACAAATGGCATGTCAAATTACCATCAAAAACTGAAAGAACTTGAATAAACAAGCATTCCAGTGACAAAACCACACATAATTATAAATGCATGTAGCATTGACATAATTGTGTAATGATTACACAATGATTACACAATTATTCAGCTCAATGGAACATAACAGCAATTTTAAAATGCATTTGAATTGCTCTACATTATTAGTAACATCAATTCAAACAGTATTTAAGATTAAACACTGCACAGGAAAACTTAAAATACCTGAAAATCCATATCTTGTATACATGAAAGAAACTTAATAGTGTTTTTTCCCAAATTTGCTGACAATCCTAAAATGTTTTTATATTATCAGTAGAGCTGTGAAGCTGAAAGACACTAAAAGAGACAATAACAAAAAAACAAATTTTAATAAATATTGCTAGAGGAAATAACAAATTGGTTTCTTGCCTTTCTGTAGAGAATGATGCTCCAAAATCATCTGTATATGATGAGATCACAAAGTATGTAGCCAAGAACTATAGAAGAAAATGTATTATAAATAAATCAATTAAAATATTATATTATTTACCTGAGTCTTATAATATTTGTATTTGGGTTTAGTGTTTGTAACTTTTCCTTTTTTCCTTTTTCATTTCAAATAAACATCCACTTTGTTATTTTTTTGTTTCAGAAACATGTGTCTTTTTTATAAAGAAGGTGACAAAATTACTTAAGCATTGAGACCCAAAAGACCAGAATCCACTTCTGCTCTTATGGGTGTGTGTTTGTGTGTGTAAATACACACATCTGCATCTAATGGTATTTGGGCTTTTTAGATTTTCTATTTCTTCTGTGGTCAGTTTTAGTGATCTGTGTTTTTCTAGATAATCATTCTCTACATTCATTCTATTTGCATTTTCCAATTTATATACATATTGTTGAGCAAAGTATTTCATAATTTTTTGTCTGTAATAATTTACCTCTTATGATTTAATTTGGTGTCCTTTCTTTTTCCTGATTAAGTTATCCAATGGGTTTCTCTGTTTATTGTTCTCTTCTCTTAAAAACTCAGCTTTTCTTAGGGAACCCTCCTACACTATTGGTGGGAATGTAAGTTGGTACAGCCACTATGGAAAACAGTGTAGAGGTTCCTCAGAAAACTAAAAATAGAATTACCATATGATCCAGCAATCCCACTTCTGAGACTATACCCAGACAAAACTATAATTCAAAAAGATACATGCACCCCTGTGTTCATAGCAGCACTGTTCACAATAACCAAGACATGGAACCGAGCTAAATGTCCATCAATTGATGAATGGATAAAGAAGATGTGGTACATATATACAATGGAATACTACTCAGCCATAAAAAAGAATGAAATAATGCCATTTGCAGCAACATGGATACAACTAGAGATTATCATACTAAGTGAAGTAAGTCAGAAAGAGAAAGACAAGTACCATATGATATCACTTATATGTTGAATCTAAAATATGACACAAATGAACCTATCTACAAAACAGAAACAGTCTCATAGACGTAGAGAACAGACTTATAGTTGCCAAAGGGAAGAGGAGAGGGAGAGGGATGGAGAGGGAGAGGGATGGACTGGGAATTTGGGGTTGGTAGATGCAAACTATTGCATTTAGAATGGATAAACAGCAAGGTCCTTCTGTATAGCACAGGGAACTACACTCAATATCTTGTGATAAACTATAATGGAAAAGAATATAAAAAAAGAATGTCTATATGTGTATAATTGAGTCACTTTGCTGTACAGCAGAGATTGACACAACATTGTAAATCAACTCTACTTCAATAAAAAAAAGAGTGATAAAAAACTCAGCTTTTCTTTATTAGTTCACCAATTTTTTAAAATTAATTACTTTCTGCTCTTATTTTTATTTAATTTTTTTGTCTGGTATACCTTTTCTAACTCTTTTATTTTCACCCATTCTTTGTTTTAAATGTGTTTATTTTATCAGCATATAATTGGGTTTGTTTTGTAATTCAGCTGTGTTTTTTAAATTATGGCATTTGGCAATATAGGGGTGGGAGAGTGGGAGGTATAAACTACTGGGAGTAAGATAGGCTCAAGGATGTATTGTTCAACACAGGGAGTATAGCCAGTATTTTGTAATAACTGTAAGTGGAAAGCAACCTTTAAATTTTTATGCATTTTTTAAAAAAATTATGATGCTTGACCCATTTGCAGTTACTGACATGTCAGATGTGTTTAATCTTAATCTTGGTATTATGGCATGCTTTCTGTTTGCATAGATTTTCTTTACTTTTTAAAAATCTTTCACTATATTGTGTGTTCTATTCCTTTGATCATTTGAAAGGTTTACATATTTCTGCTACACAATTTCTTTATAATCATAACAACATAATATATTTAAGCCTTCTTGTTCCTTAAACAGCATCAATTGAGCTTCCATGATAAGAGTGACAAAATTGACACATAACCATCTTTTCCCTTGCCCCATCCTCCAATTTTAGTTGATTATACAATGTTTTTAATGAATTATCATCTTTAAATGACATATTTTAACTCCCGGTTATAAAGAACAAGGATATAAGCATACTCACATTTCTTTCATTTTTTCTCACTCTTCTCTCCCATTTTAATTTGCATAGTTTCTACATTGTTAATATTAATAGTATTTATACTCTATGCTCACATTTATTTAGTCTTTATTCTACTTCTGAGTGTAATACTATGTTTCTTTTTATGGATTCCTTTGCTATGGACTAACATTTCTTTGTTGGCTAAAAATATTACTCCAGGAGTTTTTTCAAGAAAGGATCATAGGAACTACACGTTTGAAAATGTTTTTCTGACATTTTTTGTATCTGAGTTAGGGATAAAACTAATGGGTCTTATTTTATTACCTTGAAGATATCATCCTTATGTTTTGATACTGAAAATTTTTTTACTCTTACATAGAGAAAATGTGTTGGGGCAACGGAATCCCAACAGTCTCAGAAATTAAAGCCACTATAAATTGGTCACTCAATCTCGAGACAAGTTGAAACCTGATGCACTTTGGTTTCTTCCCTACTGAAATTCTGTAATCTGGATCCAAATACAAAGTTCCCCTTTCCAATAATATCAATGGATTTGAGTTAACAAAGCTGCATATTAAGTAGCAGTTTTTTTTTAATTGTCCATTTTTTAGCTCAAATTTCCTAATAAAAACATCTAACACAAATCTATTTCAATAAGGGTCCTCTTCCTATCTCTCAAGGTCTTTACTTTCTGTCCTAAAGTTTATAATTCACCACTCCCCTACCGAGCCCCTGTGACCCATCCAACCATAAGTCTTTACTCATACAGTTTGCATTACCTCCTTCACCCCATTCCAAACTTGCTCCGTGAAACCAGACACCCCAGATTTAATCTGGTGGCATTGCCTTTTCCCTGACTCCACTTATCCTGCAATCAAAAGACCCACATGTAACTGCATGCTTTACTAAAGTAGAGCCATTTACTTCTTTAATATAAATTTAGTGATGAACTTCCTAGCTGTGGCCTATAATAAGCTGTGTTCTGGCCCTGGATAAAGTTCTACTCAGCCTTGTTGCAGTGGGGCCCAGAAAGTGGGAGATATATTTCGTGTTGGTTTCCATCACAAAGTCCAGGTATTGAACTTTTGCTTTTTCGATTCAGTAATGGTAACTCTAATTAATGACAATAATTATCTTATTTTTAAAGTTTTTCTGGAGCTATATATTTTAAGAAATTAAGGCAATTTACATGCTTTAGATTTGAAATTAATGGCCATGCCCTCACTACATAAAACTTTAGATGTAATTTATTTCCCTTTGTGCATGTGTTGAAATCACCTTATTTGTGGTATAAGAAGCATTCTTTTTCCTTTCTTTGTTA
The DNA here is from genome assembly GCF_028021215.1 of Eschrichtius robustus. Lineage (NCBI taxonomy): Eukaryota > Metazoa > Chordata > Mammalia > Artiodactyla > Eschrichtiidae > Eschrichtius > Eschrichtius robustus. The sequence goes on along the minus strand of NC_090827.1, from coordinate 108,005,356 downwards.
GATTTTAAACTTTTCTGAAATTTCAGCAACCTCTTTATTGATTTTCAAAAAGTATCCATTGCATAATATTAAAAATATAAAAACATGAAGATATTTAATATCTGTAATCCTAGTTTATAAAATAGATAGTAAAGTTTTTGTATATGTTTCTCCAAATAAACACATACATATGCACATGGGTTTTTTTAATGAAATCTATATTAAATACTTCACCCAGGACTTAAAAAAAATTTTTTTTCAGTTTTAAAACAAATGTGTGTATATATATATGTATATATATATATATATACGTATATATATATATATATATATACACATATATATATATATATATACGTATATATATATATATATATATATATATATACACATATATATATATAAAATATTTATTGGGGTATAGTTGATTTACAATGTTGTATTAGTTTCAGGTGTACAGCAAAGTGAATCTGTTATACATATACATATATCCACTCTTTTTTAGATTCTTTTCCCATATAGGCCATTACATAGTATTGAGTAGAGTTCCCTGTGCTATACAGTAGGTCTTTATTAGTTATCTATTTTATATATAGTAGTGTGTATATGTCAATCCCAATATTCCAATTTATCCCTCCCCACCTTGCCCCATGGTAACCATAAGTTTATTTTCTACATCTGTGACTCTATTTCTGTTTTGGAGATAAGTTCATTAAAAGAAATGTATATTTATTGTAGAAAATTTAGTAAGAAACTTAAGATGTTCTTAGTCTTCTATCAAAGACACCTTAAAGAATGGAAAATATGGAAAATGACAAATTATCAACTGACAGAATGCATTTGCAGTAGAATTAATTGACAAATGACTAGAATAAAGAATATTTCAAGAGCTCATAGAGGCATAATAAAAAGACAAAATGTCCAAATGAAAAATGGATTTAAAGAGTATGAATAGGGATGACACAGGAGCAGAAATATAAGTGGCTAAAAATACTACAGAAAGATGTTCAACCTTCATAGTAATCGGGAAAATACAAATCAAGATAAAAATATCATTTTACACCAAATTAATTGACAATCAATTTTTTGGACAAATTCGTAATAAAAATTTAAAAGTTTGAACAATGCCATATTTTGGAGATGTGGATCAAAGGGAATTCTTGCACATGGCTGTTAAGAATAAAAACTGGTATAACAATTTTAAAAAGTAATTTGGCATTTTGTTTCATAGATAAACATATGCTTACCCCACCAATCAGCAGTTTCTCTTCTTGGCATATACCCAAGAGAAACTCTTTTACACGTGTACCAGGAGATGTGTGCATGAATGTTTTTAGTAATACTATTCAAAATAGCAAAAAATTGGAAATGTTTCACACATTCATTGCCAGAAAAATATAAACTGTAGTATAGTCACAAAACACATTTTCATACAGCGGTGAAAATTAATGAACTATATCTATATATTATTTGGGTAACCTAATATTATACTATACTTGGGAGGTGCAAACCAGGGTGAGGAAAAGGGAACTGAAGCAATAACATACAAGAGTAAAAAAATAAATTAAAAACCATGGTCTATGCATGGACCAAGGATGATAGTGTGGCAGAAACCATGGATTATAGTCAATCCACTTTTATGCACACTGAGAACACATGTCAAAAGAGAAATTATTATATTTTTTTGTAAAGAAAGAAAATTTAACTTTGCTTCCCAGGTGACATTTCAAGATCGCTTACTAAGTATACAATCCAGTTACCCCATGCTTCTTGTCCTGGATTTTTCTGCCTCATTTCTGCTTGTACCCAGATGACAGGAATTTCCCCCAGGTAGTTTCTTCCGTTAACTGTCAACTTCTTTCTTTTTTTAAAATAATGGGTTTTTTTTATTTAAGTATAGTTGATTTACAATGTTGTGTTAGTTTCAGGTGTACAGCAAAAAAATGATACAAATGAACTGATCAACTTCCATCCCTTCTTTCTCTATCAAAGTCTTCCTTATACTTGAAGGCCCAATTCAACATGTTCACCCAAACTTTTCCGATCAAAGTCTAGCTTTCTTAGAACAGACATGTAAATGTAATAGAAAAAAAAGATGCAGGGATATCCTAAGTAGAGCAAAGGAATTAAATAAACATGACATTTGATTGATACATATGCCTCAGTGTCTTATACACAGTTTTACTCAAAATTTTAGTTCCTCCTTCCCCATTTCTTCCCTTCCTCTGCATTCCCATAAAATATTTCTATTAAGCACTCTTTTTTTAAAAATTTGTCTGAGTTATCTCTATTAAATTTACAAACATTTCCAAATTGTAAGTACTTAGAAGGCAAGGACCATTCTTGTAGCGATGTTGTTGGTGCCTCACCAGATCCTGTGGGATCCCTTTTATAGGCTGGGTGTGCCCATCCCCCAGCTGCTGACAGCACTGCTGTGCCCAGCTCACACCTGCAGTCTTCTCTGGAGGGTTGCCCTTGAGCAATTGTAACTGCCTTGGGGTTTATATCTCCCTCAGAACAGCCAGTAGCCAAAGACTGTGTGATGCAGGGGCTACAAAAGCCCCTTGCCTTAGAGCTGGACAAATTCTGTGGTGCAAATTACACTCTTGAGCTTCCCCCCAGGATAAGATTAAGGCTAGATTTGACCTTGCTTGGCATCTTCTCCTTCTCGATCCTTCTTTCTTTACTCCCTTACTGGGGTCTCCTGAGAGCACACCCTCAATAAATCACTTGCCCAGGAATTCTCCTCTCAAGCTCTGATCCTTGGAAACCTGACCTAACACAGTTATTTACTAAAATTTGTATCATCTAAAATGTTGAACACAGTGATTGGAACAGAATAGAACTTGGCACCATTTTGTTGAATTTAATCGTATTAAAGTTTGCTGGAATGATGTTGGTATGTGTGTAGGAGAAAGAAGTTACTCTTCTTTTCCTTTTATAGACAAATGTATCCAAGGGCTCTTGATTGTTAAAGGCAGAACCCATTTCAGAATAGCTTAAGCATAAAAGATAATCTATTGGTGCACATAACTGAAAAGTCCAAAGGCAGCCCAAGTCACCTTGAGTTAAAGAGTTTTAGGCAAAGGTGAAGCCAGGAACTCAGATGGTGTCATTTTTCCATTTATTCCCCTTTTCTGCTGGTTTCTGTTTTCTTTGGCATATTGGTCTTTTTCTCCTCTATTGTAAGTGGTTTCCTTCACTGGGCACAGAAAGGTGGCTGTAGACAGCTTTAAGTTACTGCATCTTTACTTCTTGTGAGCCCAGAAGGAACACACCTTCTCTTTCTTTGAGTAGCCATGCATAAAATCGCAAAGAATATTGTCTGACTAAATGCCCATCTCTAAATGAATTACTGAGGCCAGGTGATATAGGAAGCAGGCAAACTTGGGTCATGTGTCCACTACTGTGGCCCAGGGCCCAGGTCAGTGAAGTCCTTTCTGAAACATGTGGGATGGAATCTGCTTAGGAGAGTTTGTATCTGTTTGAAGAGGGGAGTGTGGAATATTAGACGCATGAAAGCAACATCTACCTGTCACCGTACACAATAAGCCTGATCATTGGCAAATCTATTTTATTGTCTTATTTACTTACTACTTTTTAAAAAATGTTCCACACATTTCATTTATATTGGCTGTCACAATTACTACACTTAAACCCCATTAGAAGGGTTTTTGCCCCAAGCCTCTTGCCTCAGGAGCTGTGTACTTTGGAGGGCTTCCTTGCAATTTTCTAAGTCCCCCTCCAGTTCCTGACCCCGTTTATCCCTTCCAGGGCATGCTCTGATCCTCTGCTCCACATGTGTGGTTGATCAGCTCTCCGAGGAGGGCTAGAACTTGTATAAGTTTGTCCTGAGTCCTGTAGCTGGTCCCTGGTTCTAACAGCGTGCATAACAAGCAGATTGCTCTTGCTTGCTGACTTAATATTTCTTCCATAGAATTGTACGTGATTGGTCCCCAGAATGCTGTGACTGGTTTTTGTGACTCTCACATACTGATCGGATGACAAAGAATATGTAAGGGCATCTTCCCTATCCCCTTTCCTAAATCTGTATCAATAAATCATCATACTTCTACAAATCCATTTTGTTTTTAAATCATCATACTTCTACAAATCCATTTTTTTAAAGTATATTTTTCAACAAATTGTTTATATAGACAAAGGCCCCACTATAAACATTTTCCTGGGGCCCTACACAGCCTATAGGAGGCCCTGCCTGCCATACTCTCTGAACCCTTCTAAGGAATATTGCCTCAACCATGTTTTTTTGTTAAGAGATGCAAATGTTTTTTAAGCATTTTGGTCTTTTCCTTCATACAGGGGGCCATGCTCAGTACCACACAACTCCTCAACCATAGTGATTTGACCAGAAATGGTCACCTGACCCAAACACAGTCAAACAGTATTGATGACTCAGATATTTTGGTAGAAAAATATGGTTGCAAATGCTATATCACTCACCCACAAAGGGGAAAGGTCTACATCTCCTCTCTTTGACTCTGTGATCCAAAAGAATACAGTAGAAGTGGTGCTATACGGTTTCCAGACCTAGGCCTTACAAGATGGGCAACCTCTACTTTCTGTCTTTTGTAATACAAGTCATCATGCTGTGGAGAAGCCCAGGTAGCCATGTGGAGATACCCATGTAGCCATGTGGAGATGCCCATGTAGAGAGAAACCCATGTCTTAGCTAGCAGCCTCCACTGAGTGCCCAGCCAACAGCCAGCATCAGCCCTCCAGGTATGTGGGTGAGCCATCTTGGAAGTGGATCTTCCAGACCATCTGAGAGACCTCAGCTGATGCCACATGAAGCAGAGATAAGCTGAATCCACAGAGCCCTGAACAAATTGCAGATTTGTTACACTGCAATAGATGACCAGAATTTCTACTCTCTCAGTCTCTGCTTCTCAGACATTATAGTGTGGGCTGACACAAAAACGCTTCAGAAACAGGGAGCTATCAGTCTCATTAGATTCTTGCTATTAGAAATTTAAGTTTGAAAAGATGAAGAAATAAGTATTGGCTGTAACAAAAGAAGTTACAAGTCCATGAGACTGGGGAAGAGTCCATGATGAGGAGAGGAGGCAAGAGGAGTCCTGAAGGATCTGATGAAGTTCAGCTCAGTCCCACCCTCAATATCGTCACACGTATGTTTACATTAATTTTCCTTCACATGGACAAAGGCATGAGTTTCACTGGTAGTCAGCACATCAGCACTCTGAGGATAAAAGTAACCTTGAGCACCACTTAGTTAAGAAGGAAAAGAACTTGTCGTTTCATGTTGTCATTTCACTCTGTAATTACCAAAAAGTGTTTGAAATATTTCCAAATCAAGACAAAGAAATTGAGACTTTGAGAGTGTGTTCGTTTTTATTGCTGGGTAATACAACAAATGCAGTGGGTTAACACACCACAAATCTGTTATATCAGAGTTTCAATGGGTCAGCCTTCTGGGCATGGGTCAACTGAGTTCTCTGCTTAGGGTCTCGTAAGGCTGAAATCAAGGTGTTTGTCAGGCTGCATATTTATCTGAGGCTCAGGCCCTCTTCCAAACTCACTCACTGTGGCAGAGTTCCTTTCCTGTGGCTGCATAAATGAATCACTGTTTCTTCCCAGCCGTCAGCTGGGGTGTGCTGCCAGGTCACTGTCACTTGGGCCCATCCACAGACCTCCCCACAACATGGCAGCCTACTTCTTCAAGACCAGCCAAAGAATCACTCACACTCCAACTTTCTTTTCAACAAGGGACAGTGTCTTTAAGGACTCTGTCCTTAAGTCATACCTGCCCAGAACAATCTCATTTTTGATTAACTCAAAGTCAACTCATTTGGGATTTTAAATACATTTGCAAAATCCCTTCACTTTTAGGTCATGTAACCTAATTGTGGGGATGGAATCCATCATATTTAGCCTTGCCCACACTCAAGGGGAGAGCATCTATACCAGGGGTGTGAAAATTTGGGGGACCATCTTAGAATTCTGCCTACCACAGTATGATTATCAGATATAGTATAAGACACCAAGTTAAATGTGAATTTCAGATAAACAACAGGTAACTTTTTGGTATGATTTTTTCCCCAACCTTAGACTCTGGAATGCTCTACAATGTCTAAATTGGGGTCACAAGATCAAATGTTCACAAGGGACAGGCAGGTGATATAAGTGAGTAGAGCAGGCCTGGTAGGAACTGTGGCAGGCTGGGGTGCTCATGCCCCAGGTATAGGGGGCCAGGGCTCCACCACAGCAGCTGGCTATTGCCATGAAGATTCACAGGTCAAGCAGCCAGAACTTCTGATTGTTTTTCAGGAGACAGCACTTTTACTTCAATTTCTACTTGAATTCTCCCACTGATCACAGTAATCCAAAAATTTCAAACACATTTCACAAGTTATACAAAATATATTTATGGACTACAGTTTGGCCCTTGGAGGCCAGTTTATGACCCATAATCTAAAATCTGTAATCACCAAAAGAGAAATCTGCAAAAACCTTCACTTCATTCTCCCATGCAGGTAAGGCTTTCATTGGGCCTGTTCATGACACTCTTCCATCTAAAGCTTAAAATATTTGCATCCCTTTACTTCTCCACTTCATTTAGCCACTGAGCTTCATCTCTAAGACAAAATTGATTTGCCTCATCAGAAAACTGATTTACAAGTCCTACAAGGCAGCCATAATGTCAAACAATCAAGAGCCAGATTTACAAACCCACCAAAAGCTACAATAAATGCCAATAAAAACTTTCAATTTACCAATCTGTGTTTGTAGGAAGCATAAACCAGTGACGAGGATGGAATGATCCTGGCATTATTGTGATTAAGTTTTGATATTCTAATTTTTTTTGTTTGTATTTCCTTGCAAGTTTGATCTGTTCTTTACAAGTGAACTTCTGATTTTAATGACCATTTAATAATAATAGCCTTATAGGAGCTTGGCTGATGGAGGCTTGGGTTAGGTATTAAAGTCCATGGTATATTATAATTTGGAGACTCAGAAAGACATTTGCAGGATTATTTCTGGACAGTTTTTGGCTTTAATTCTGAGGGCTAGTGTTCTCAAAGGAGAGCACATATACCTTTGCTGGCACACCAGATCATTTTAGAAACATTTTAAAAATCATTATTTACCTATTCCAATTTTCCTTCATGTTTAATGAAAACAAACAAAAAACCCTAGCACATGGAGATGGAAATTTAATGAAGATTATTGCTCAAGACAAGGGTAAGTTTAAATTTTAAAAAGTAAGTGTATTAAGAAAAACGTTGTGAAGATGATACAAAAATGCAGCAAAAAATAATAAAGTTGGGAGGCAAATGATGGAGGTGTGAGGAATACTGTTATAGAGGGTTAGACGTGGAAGCCACAGTGTGGACAGTCCAAAAGGTCAGCCTGAACACAGGTCTGGATTAGCCACGCAAGGCCCTGAACATTCAAGCCCAAAGTCCTTTACCTTGCTTGGTTTGTTTTCTCATGGCATTTAATACTCTTTATGGTGTGTCATGGGTTTTGACTTTAAGATGCATTTTCTCTGGGAAGAGTTCTCAATCTTTGTCTCAGAAACCATTAAGGACCTAACTTCTACTCAGGGCAAGATGGAGACATTAGAGGTGACAGGCCCTCTGGAGTGATTTGCAGCTCTGGGGTCGTGACGGGGCCAGGCATACGCTCACTTCTAGGACTCCCCTGGACTTCACAGAGCAGGAGTCTTTAATGTTTCTGCTCTGCTCTCTTTCCATCATTCAACATGGCTAATGCCCAAGCATATTGGTACTTGCCAGAGGCTCGGGACAACCCATGGTATCAATAAATAATTTAAGGGGAAGCAAAATGGCAGCCAAAAGAGAGGCAAGGAGGTCCAAGCAGGCCTTCTCCACTCTCTCAGCATAGACGTCTCTCAGTTAAAAGCACATGCTCTCATGGCAAAGGGATCACAAACTCTAACCTGCATTTTCTGCTCATGATGGCATCGCAAAGCCCCCTTCTCGTGTATTGTCGCCATCAGCTATGTGGTGTGGGACGCTGGGGGAGAAAAAGAGGAGTTTGGGGCTGAGAGAAATGAGGAGATAATTGAAGCACCAGGATTCTTGGGTGGAAGGAGGAGCTGACAAGGGATCAGAGAAGGGAGAGGATAGAGAGGCAAAGAAGGAGGTGTGTTTAGAACGATGGGCTCCACAGTTTCAAGAATGAATAGCCTTCTTTTCTGTAAGGGGAGGAAGGGGAAACTTTCTACCTTAAAAAGAAAAGATTCTTAAAGCAACTTGTGCTCATTATAGAAGTGTAGACAAGTCAAAAAGAAGCCCATAAAATATAGCCATAATTTGTCCTACTCAACAATAATAGCTGTGTGGACCCCTATTGAACGGATCATATATTCTAGTGGGATCTAACATCATATATAGCATTATCACATCTACAGCCTCAACAAAGAAAAGTTACTGTGTTACTGATTATTGGCTGTGAAAATTCATAGGGTCAAAGAGTTGAACTTAGCATCGAGACACATTTGAAATGCAGTCATGCGTAAGTGTAAGTGACTTATTCAGATTATAGATTAAGTTTTGTGCCCGTGTCTTCTTCCCTGTAATATCCACTGCCACCACCACCCCCATCCACCCAGCCCCACACACAGTAGACTATTCCACTCACACAATCAGGAATACATAGGTGCAACAATTTCTTTAAAATATGTATCGTGCATCTACTATGTTTAAGGCACTGTGCCCAGGTACTGAGTACTCACTTGTGAAATTTAGAAAAGAAAAAAAGAGAGAGAAAAACAGATATAATGCCTGCTTTCTTAGAGTTTTTATTTTAGCAGGAGAAAACTGACTCTGAGATGTTTCACATGTGATTCTTTTTTTTTTACTAGAACCTAATTTTTAAGATTTGCAAATGATTCTCTTTTTAAATAATGAATTAGAGTGGATTCAGCTTTATTTCTTGGGTAGCGTCAGTCTCACTGATACTTGGAATTTGCTGTCTTGGTGAGAGAGAATGGGATAGAGTTACAATGAGTACTTAGGAAATTGTAGATAATAACCTTGTGTTTCTCCCAGATAAAGTACTGCATGGATGAACATTTTCTGTTGTAACTCTCTATTATAGCTGACCAGAAAAAAAGCAAGAAACACTGCTTTCTAGAATTCACATAGTTGGTGATTCTATGGACAGACATAGTACCCACAAAATGAGCTATGGACCTTCTGCAAATACCTTCTACTGCAGTTCTTGAGAGTAAAATGATCTCCATTGCTACTGGCAAAGGAGGTAAGGAACAGGTGTGACTGAATGTGATTGTAACAAGTAACATTCAGCAGATCTTCTCTGAGTGGGTCCTTGTGCTGGGCACTGGGATATAGATAGGAGTCAGAATGTCCTATACCTGGAGGGAGCTCATGGCTGGAGTGAGGCAGGAAGTGGGCCAAGTTATCCACAGACACAGTATAATAAGTCCAGCTCACAGTTAGACCAACTGTTCAAAGGAATAATAACCTGCAGAGTTTCACCAAGGGGGTGCATAATATAGGGTAAGGATGGTTTGTCCAGTAAAGACGGAAGAGGAAGGATGTTATTCCAGGCAGAGGAACAGCATATACCAAGGCACATGTGTAAATGTGAAGAATTCAGGGAATCTGCAGAACCAGCAAGAGGGGGACAGGGCCAGAAAGGAGCCAGCTTAAGAAGAACCTGATGCCATGTTATGTTTAGATTTAATCCTGAGGGCCAGTGTTCCCAAAGGAGAGCACATATACCCTTGTTGGCACACGAGGACATTTTAGAAAAATTTTAAAAATCATTATTTACTTATTCTAATTTTCCTTCATGTTTAATGAAAACAAGCCAAACAAACAAACAAACAAACAAAACCTAGCCCATGGAAATGGAAATTTAATGAAGATAATTGCTCAGGACAAGAGTGAGTTTAAATAAAAAATAGTAAGTGAATTTATAGAAAATATTAAGAAAAGCATTGTGAAGATGACACAAAAATACAGCAAAAAATCATAAAGCTGGGAGTCAAATGTTGGGAGTTGTGAGGAATACTGTTATAGAGCGTTAGGCATGGGAGCCGTAAGTGTGACAGGAGAGTATTTGTGGGGCATTGTTTGTGGATTGTGCTGTGCTTTCCAGAAGATCACGTGAGCAGCAGAGTAAAGGATGAGCTAAGACAAGGGGAGAGGAGAGGTGGGACTCTGAGTTGGGAGACAAAAGAGTGGTTCAAGAAAGAGATCGTGGGGATGAAACTACAGCAGTGATGGTGTTGACAGAGACGAGGGACATATTTGAATATGCTTCCCCCACCTCCTGTCAAAATAGCACACAGCTTGGCAAGCAGGCAGGAAACGAGAAGAGGAAGGCTTTTTCCCAGATTATTATTATTTATGCTTCCTTTCCCATTTATTGGTATTAAAATCATAATGTCGCATGGTGGTGATGTTTTCTCCCAGTGCCCGGAAGCAGCAGTTCTAAGTGCTCATAAATATCTTTGGGAATGGATGTACCGGAGAGTTTGAAAATGGACTTTCTGAGTTAGTCATTACGGCATTTGGGCTTAACTGCCAGCCACTTATGACTGGCCACATGTAAAGAAATGTCATTTTGAAGTTAGTTGCCATCAAATATAAAAGAGGAGCCAATTCCTACCAGGAGGACTGACGGTTCTTTTAATCCCCTCTTTTTTTGATGGCCTGAGTAACTCAAGATTCGACAGCTCCAACAAACACTGGTTATGGTGGGGAGGGGAGAAAAGGTAACATGGTAGGTACCACTTCAATTTTTCCTGCTTGCTATTCATCTTCATTTCCTCTCCTGTCAGCACCCAAAAAACCACCCTTCTCCCACTTTAATCTTTGAATGTGGATGAGTCTAACCCCATCCCTTGCCCTCCAGCAAGATACAAGTCTCAGGTGTGGACAGTTAGAGTATCTCAACCCTATGGCCAGAGTGACTAGTACATAATTTAGCAAATAGCACAAGCCCAGTCAAGCAGATTCAGTCCCAGCACATTTTGCTGGAACTATTCGATAGAGAAGCACTTTTTCTACTATTTAGATGTAAACTTGAAGGGCTGGAGGGTCATATAGGGAGGGAGAATGAAGCCTATCCAGAGAGACATAGAGATTCAGGACACAAAGTGTCTATATCTCGATGTCATTGTTTAGTTCTTTGGATATTTTCTCTCCTGGACTTGGCAGTTTAGCGAGAAAATACCACTCCTACTCCCATCTTTTCTTCCTCAGGGCAATTTGAGTTGGGTTTCTGTCACCTACGACTAAAATTCATTACACAGTCCCTCTGCCCTTGATGTTCTAAAAAGCCCAGCTCAGTAAGAACAAGTGCAACTGGGATGGGATGGGGAGTAGCAGTGGGAAGGAGGCAAGCATGGGAGGGAAGGGTAAAGAGGTGTCTTGATTCAATTCTGCAAAGACTTATTGAGGGTTTGCTATGGGAATGGAAGTGTGTTGGACAAGGTCCGGCAGAAGAGAAGGGATATAAAGATTTAAGAAAATGGTCAGTGTCCTTAAAACGATTAGAATACATGCAGATGGGTGCAAGTGTAGTGTTACTTCTTGCCTCTGCCAAAGCCACACCACTGCCACCTTCTCTCTCGCTCTCTATGCGGGATGCCATCTGCCATCCCAAAGAGAAAACTGACAACATCAGCTGAATGCTCTCCAACATCCTTGTCTCTCTATGCCCAGTATCTGGACAAAATTAACACCCTGGAGATTAGTTTTGTAAGTATATATGAAAAAAAAACAAAACAAAACCCAACACTGGAAGTTCAGCATGCAGATTAAATAATGATCTGTAAAAAAACTTTCCCTACAGTCTTTCCTCTTTTCTTTTGTTTGCATCCCTCTGGCAACTGCATTTTACCTCCATTTACAAAACTGAGTATGAAAGATTTGGAAGGAAAGAAAAAAGGAAAGAAGGTGAAAGAAAGAAGAAAGGAAAGGAGGAAGAGAGAGAAGGAAGGAAGAAAAGAAGGAAGGAAGGAAGGATTGAGGGAGGGAGAGAGGGAGGGAGGAAGAAATACTGGTTGCCTCTTGGCGTTCGTTGGCATGGAAACGTGATATATCTCTGAACAAAGATTTCAGTTCAATTGTAATACTATTGTGTATCAATCCACAACCCCTGGGTAGGGATCACAAAGCATTATGAAAAAACTACAAGCTGAAGGGGAATCTAGATAAAAAGTTGGGGAGATAGTCCCTGGAAATCCAGAGAAGTATCCAGGCTGGAAGTTGAGGTCACAAAGGAGTCCCAGCTCAGCAGAGCAGGGAGAGGCAGCCGTTGCCTTTCTCTCTATTGCTTAGCCAGCAGAAATCAGGTCGTTTGCAGATCCTGCCTGCCCTTCTATCCTGGAATAAGAAATATATGGCCGTTTGTTATTTCTGCATGCAGTGAGGATGCTTCTCCCTTCTGCCTCCTTAATGGAACCACTGGGGCTATAAGCACTGCAAGAATTCAGCATGCAAAGCAGCAACACCGTGGATCCCACTTGCTTTTGTGGCTGTGAACCTCGTTGTTCCTGCCTTGGAAACCCTTTTCTCTAGGCTCCCTTGCAGGGCTGCCGAATTCCTAGTGCACCTTTTCAAATTGAAGGACACAGATTTATGGCTCCTCCTCTGAAACTAAAATCCAGGAAAGGTGATACATATGGGAAAAGGAGGAGTCCTTCAATCTTGAACATGCTGCCTAGTAAGTCAGCAAGCAGGCTGTCTCGAAGGAAATAGTCAGAAATATCTGTGAAAAACAAGAGCTGGGCAATAAAATAATGATGTTTGGAATACTCATTAAGATTATAACCACCACAGGAACCCAACAAGGGCAATCCGCTCTTGCAGCAGGGAGATGGGGTTGTGTGTGCATGTGAGTTTTGATAGACAAAAATCTACAGTTTTCACCTCAGAATGTGTTTTTTTAGAACATATAAGTTGTAAATTAATATAAAACTCAAATTCACACCTGCCTTTGTAAAGACTCATCAGCAAAACTCTGTGAGCCCAGACAGATAAAAAGCATCAGATCACTACAGACTGGCAACCCCTGGGAATGGAGTGCATCGTCCTGTAAAGGGTATATCAAAGGACAGCTGTGAAATCCACCAGGGCTGGGAAGATGGTCATTCAGGAGGGAGGCAAATGCATGGGACGGGAAATCACACGGACTGTTTGGGAAATGGTGATTGAGCCAGGAATCAGATTAAGAGCCTGAGATATGAAGAATGGCAGAGAAACCCAAAGAGGTAGTCTGGGATTGGGTCACACTATTTTAGGGAATTTGAACTTTATTTATAGGCAGTGGGATGCCACGGAAGGTTTCAGAGCAGAGAGTGCTCTAATCAGATCTACGCTTTTTTAAAAAGCACTTTTGAGACTTAATCTTAGCATGAAACCCAGAGCAAGCACGTCAGGAAATTACCCTTTCTAAGATGATCTGTTCTAAATTTTTATGGGAAATTGGTTATTCTAGGTATGACAGAGCACTGGGGCACCTTCAGAGAGAGGAACCCCTCTCTCCCAGCCTTCTTCTCTCAGATACGGTTTTGTGCTGCCCCAGACTTGTCAGGATCAGGGAGATGTCATTTGTTGTAGATACCTCTTCAGAAGCAACCACGGTCTGTCTCCTCATCTGCGGAGAGCTATCAGTTCATCATTCCAGAAGCTCAGATAGCCATTCACAGACGAATCATAACTTCCTCCCTCTTAGAGCCCAGACAGGAGGTAGGTCAATCAATAATAGTATGAAATATTTAAATTAACGGAAAAAAAGAAAAACCAGCTGCTTTTTTGGTGCTTGTAGCATAAGAACGTGATACAACATTGCTTAGGAAGAGATTCTGGCTTTTGTGGCCTCCCTTACTCTCAGGTGCAGGCCCTTGGGGGGTGAATCTGTTCAGGCTGCCATCGCGGAATATCATAGACTGGGTTGGGTGGCTTCAACACCATTTATCTGTCACAGTTCTGGAGGCTGGGGGATCCAAGATCAAGATGCCTGCAGATCTGGTGTCTGGTGAGAGCCCACTTCCTGGTTCATAAGTGGCTATCTTTTCGCTGCATCCTCACATGGTGGAAGGGAGGAGGGAGCTCTCTGGGGTCTCTTTTATAAGGACACTAACCCTAATCATGAGGGCTCCACCCTCAGGATATAATCACCTCACAAAGGACCCACCTCCAAATACTATCCCATTGAGGATTAGGTTTCAACACATGAATCTGGGGAGACATAATCGTTCCTTCTATAGCACTGGTCCCTTCCTAAGCACCTAGTTCCTTGACGTCCTCAGCAACAGTGAGTTCCATCATCACCTCACTGAGGTCATTTACCATGACCTCAATGTAGTCCTGAAACACAATGCTTCTATTTCCTCCCCTCTCCAGCTGATGCTCCCCTGCCTAATTTCAAATGCTCCCTCACTTAATGCTCCTCTACCCTCAATTACCCTTGACTACCCTTGTCTACCCCAAATTACCCTTGTCTATCTGTGTCTACTTTCAACTACTCTTATCTACTCTTGAGCACCTTTGTTTACCCTCCACTATTTGCCTGTATCTCCGACTCCCCTCATCTACCTTTGCTACCCTTACCTCCTCTTGTGAATCTTTAGCATTTCTTACCACTGTCACATCTGCCCCCCATGATATGGTAACAACCATAGCAGACATGATGCCCTCTCTGACTTTGGTATGTTTTCTGCTCAAAACTGTCTTTGGAATGAAGGATTAATACAGAACTCATAATCCTTTACATTTACCAGCAACTTAGATTGCCAAAGTCATTTTACATCATTGTCATTTAATCCTCATAAAAATCCTCCAAAGAATGTGAGATTTTCCACCAAAGAAGAATTTCATGGCTTCTGAAGGTGAGGTTACACCTAAGTGCAAGAATAAAGCCCAGAAACATACTATTACTCCTGTTTGCAATAAAAGATAACATCTAGTGTCACACCGGCATGTCCAGTCTGTGTGGGTGGAACTTCATACCCGTGGTGTATCACTCTCTGCCCCACATGGGAGGCATCTTACAAATGAGGAATCTGAAGCTCAGGGAATCCCGGTGACAAACCCAAAGCCACTCAGCCAGCAAACGGCAGAGCAGAGACCAGATACCAAGACCCTACAACTCTGAGTCTTTCTCTGTACCAGAAATAAACTCTTTCACACTCTGTCACGTGCATTTCTTCTTCATGGATATTTACATCTTAAAAGAAAAAATAGTTCACGTTCAAGATAAAGAAAACATTTTTTATTGCAAGAAAAATTGTACCAGAATGATTAAAGTTTCCATGGTCCCTCAGGTTATACTTTGTACTTCTAAAGGCATACCTGTTTCCAACACCAAAAAGAAAATAGGTCAGATACTGAAGTTATCCTCCTTCTACTACTTTCCTTTCTATTTGATGCCTCTTTCTACTGCTGAGCACACTTATCTCCCTTGAGTTAAAGCACAAGAAATGTGAGAAGCTCTGTTATGCAAATATCAGGGGGAAAGGGAGAGCAGGAAAAAAGGCAGAGTCTGCTATGGTGAAGGTTCTTGAATCACTGGGCTTGAAGGTAAATAGAATGATGAAGCAGTGACCTAGTTTGACCTCATAAGCAAACGGAAGATTCTTAAGGGTCATGTCATAAAGAAAAACTAGGAGGGAAAATGGAACCAGTGTTGACTGAAAGCTAAATGGCACAGCGGTTAAGCGAGGCATTCTAACCCCAGCCCCAGCTTCTAACTATGTGACTCACCTTACTGTGTCTCAGTTGCCTTATGTCTAAAATGGGGATGATGATAAAAGTAGTACCCACATCAGATGGGCAAGGAGGAGTCAAGGAGTTGATGTGTGCAGCGTGTTTCAAACAGAGCCTGGTGCACATGAAAAGGGTGGCACGAGTGAGAGAGCTCCAGCATTAGTGAGCACCCTTCTTGGATGCTCTCGGGCCACTTCTTGGGCTGGCTGAATGAGGCTGCTTTGCCTGCAAAGTGCAGAGTCTCGTTGAATTTCCAGAAAGAGGAGCGTCCCATAAAATGCACAGGAAACGAAGACCAGGAACTAGGTGCTCAGCCAGGCCACGTGAAGACTGGAACATTGTTCAACAATGGGAAACACCCCCCTGGGCTATCTGGTGACAGTCATGACTGAATAGCTAGTCTACCCTTCCCCTCACCCCCCACCCGGGTCTTGTGCTGCACTGTTAGGGCAATGAATTGATTCTCTCTGTAGTTAGATACCTAGAAAGAAGAGGCCACTGGAAAGAAGAGCTTGCTAGTTCACTGGGTCACTGTGGGTCTTGGTAGTTAAATCTCTTGCTCGCCCAGGCTCTTGGCAACCTATAAATCAGCTGCCAATGGACCAAGGGCCCACCCTGATCAATACACTGAGGTCTGGAGGGGACGATCCCAGAATCAGCTTTCTGGAGTGGGAACCAGGGCAGGGCAGGTATACAGAGTACAGTAGATTCCCATCTAATGCAAACATTATTTCATTTTACCTTACACAGCCCTGTGAAGTAGGTATTATTAAGTCCCATGTTTCAAAATGCAGCCCTATAGGCAAGATTTTTTCAAGGATGATGGTTAGCCATAGATTCAAAAGGTAAGGCCCAAGGTCATGCTTTTGTTGAATTTAAATTTGAGAAGAGTTAGAATTCTCTCAGGGATTCTAATTCTGATGTGTTTTCATTTCATTAATCCTTAAATATGCAAAGTAGTAGAAACTCTGCAGAGGTGTTTATGACATTTCAATTTTTACTATGTGTTCTTGATTTTATTATCACCTTTCCTAAGGAAGGATAAATACATATTCATTTAAGAAAGGAAGATGGGATTCAGAAAAAAAGGAAAGGAGTAGGAAAAGCATTTTACAGCTGGGGTTCCCCAAATAAGGTGCACATCAAAATCACCTGGGAAGCTTGTTTTAAAACAGCTTTTATTGTGGTATAATTTACATATCATAAAATTCACTCCTTTTAAGAGCACAATTGAATAATTTTTAGTAAATTTATACAGTTGTGCAACTGTCACCACAATCCAATTGTGACATTTCTGCCACCCCAAAATATTCCCTCATGTCTGGGAAGCTTTTATTTTTAAATCTTTTCATTCTCAAATTACAGAGGAAACCACTGTTAACAGGATGGTGTATATTTTCCCACACTTTTATCAATGCATTTATGCACTTACAAAAGTAAATAGCTACCTGTAAGTCAGATTTTTTTTTGTTTTAAAATAAATAAGATCATAGCACATATGTTCTCCCTGACCTGCCTTTTTCAGTTAAAAATGTGTCTCAGAGATCCTTTTAAGTTGGTTCATTTTTCTCATTCTCTTGTAATGGCTCTTTAGTATTCCAGAGTATATATATATAGCATAATTCATTTGGCCACCATTCCACCTTTTGATGAAAATGTAGGTTGTTTCTATTTTTTTTTATCTTAAATTAAGTTGCAAGAGTGTCTATGGACCACATCCATGTGCATCTGTGATTTTGTTTCCGGAGGACAGATTCCTAGAGATACAACTCCAAGTGGGATTTTTTTTTAAACCAGGCATCTAACACCCTTACTTTCCCTTTTATCCACCAGAGATTTTTAGTCCACCAAGAGATTTGATTTATGGGATCTGAGAGGCTCCTGGAAATCTGCATTTTTACCAAATGCATGCCCTGGAGATTCAGATATAGCCACCTGGCACCATCTGCAGATTGTCATTTTGTCATTTAAGGCTCTGTAGTCAGAGAAATGTATTCAGATCTCAGCTCTATCACCCTAAGTGGAATAACCCTGGACACCATTCATTCTCGTCCATTCATGCATTTAGTAAACAAACACTGAGCAGCACTTATGTGCCAAGCGTAATTCTCAGTCAGCAGGTGAGACAGACACATAAACAAGTGAGTAAATACTATAAAGTGTTATGGATTCTATAAAGGGGAGGCTTGTCCATTGCATGTTCAGAGGAGGGTGACTAAGGAAATCTGAAAAGATTGTAGAAGAAGGAACACTTAGGGTGAGCCCTGAAATAGGGGAGGTTCCTGCCAAGTGACAAAAGCCAATGCAGGCACAGGAAACAGCATGAGCAAAGGCTAGGAGCCGTCATGCATCAGGATTTCCTATGGCGCCAGGTGGGATATGAGGCCAGCGAGGAGGCTGGAGAGGGACACAGGACTACAGCAGACTTTGTAGAGTGTACCAGGGTCCTCTTAAAGGGCTGTAACATGGTGTGTACCACGGCACACTCGCATTTTAGCACAAAGTTTCCAGTGAGGTATGAAGGAGGAATGAATGGGCTTGAGCAGGGAGACCCAAGTCAGAGAGCCAGTTGGTGTGAAGACTTGTTATCACCTGGGCCAGCACTCTGCATGGCCCACACCACACTTCAGGGTGAGAACCCTTTAGAAAGCCAGGAAGGGTCAACTGACTTTTGTTGACTTTTCCATCGATGAGCTGATTGCTGTAGGCCCTGCTCCAACCAGCACCAAGCCTAGCATTTAATCGTCTTTCAGCAACTGAGCTGCAGCAATGGCCAATTCTGGGTTGGAAGTCAGGCATTATGGTTAATTTTACACGTCAACTTGACTGGCCCTTGGTGTTCAGATATTTGGTCAAATATTATTCTGGATGTTTCTGTGAGGGTGTTTTTGGATGAGAATGATATTTAAATCAGGGGGCTCTGGGTAAAGCAGATTGTCCTCCACAATGTGGGTGGGCCTTATCCAGTCAGTTGAAGGCCTAAATAGAAAGAAAGACTCACCTCCCTCGAAACAGAGGAAATTCCACCAGCATAGGCTTCAGGCTTGAACTGCAGTCTCCAGCCTGTTGGCTCACCCTGCAGATTTTGGACTTGCTAGCCTCCATAATCACATGAACCAATTCCTTAAAATCAATATCTCTCTCTCTCTCTCTCTCTCTTTCTTTCTCTCTCTCTGCATATATATACATATATATATTACAATATATATATTACAATATATATATATTACAATATATTATAATATATAATATAATTATATATTATAATAATATATATATTATTATAAATAATAAATATATATATAATAATAATATAATTATTATAAATAATAAATATAAATAAGGAGGGATAAATAAGGATAAATAAGGATAAATAAGGATAAATAAGGAGGATTTCAAGGAGGGATAGAAAGAAGCTACAGATCAGATTCCAGCCCAGCCTGAACATCCCAAGGTTGCAGGTGATGGATAAACAATCTAGGGACGTAACCTATCTCTCTGCATATAAACGTCTCCATCACAGCAGTTGTTAATAGATGTCTTTCCTGAAACCCTCCCCCGTTACACTCTTTGTTTTGCTCCAAGACCTGATAATGGCCTTACCCTGCCCAGATTTCTCGCTTTGCCTGTTTGCTGCTGCTTATTTTCTGTTTTATTTTGTTCAGTTATTTGCACAGTCAAATCTCAGAAGTGGGACCTGCATATTGAAAATTCTTTATATTTTCTCCCTAAAGCAAAAGTAGTAGTCATACTGACATATTAAAATAACACATTACAATGTACGAAATAGAACTAAATTTCATTGATCTCTTAGCCTCAGTTATGAAATCTGTAGATTGGGGATAGGACTAGAATAAGAGTACTCTAGTGCCTCATAGACTGTTATAAGGATTAAATTAGAATATGCATGTCATGTGCTTAGCAGAGATTATTCTGGTATTTAATAAATACTAGGTCTTTTCCCTACATTATCTCATGTTATTGTAATGAGCCTCTGAAGTAGACAGGATGTGATCAATTAACCCTGTTTCATAAACAAGAAAAATGAAGCTGGAGGTAAAGTACATTACTCAGAGTCACACAGCTGATGTGTAGAAAAGCCAGAACTTGAATGCAAACCTTCTGATTTCAATGCTCTCATGCCCATGCACTCAGCTTATAAGGTTCACCATTAACACTGAGAAAATACACACATAAAAGTCTTTGCAGATTGATGAATAAAAATTGTGTATTGCAGCAGTTTCTAGATCATACCAGATGAAAACGAAGTGTTGAATGGTAAGTATTCAACAAAGGGAAACCCTCAATCAACAGTTCTCACTGAATTTCTCATAAAATCTTGAGCAGATCAGCAATTCTGCAAATGCCCCAGCAATTTGAAGGGTCCTATGCTGTCCCTTCAGCTGTCAGGGTCACTCCAGAAAGCAAGGATCTGCAGCGTTTTCTTTCATGAAACTCTTAGCCAGTTTCCTGCTGCCCTGGCTTCCAGCACCATCACCATGACTCTGTTCTCCATCCTTCTTCATCATTTCTTCCTGCATCAGAGCTATCCTCCTGAAACTCAAATCTTATGACTATCTTCACCTGCTTATCAACAATTAAACCCCCTCCCAATACTCCTGGCTTAAAGTCCAACTCCTCACACGACACTGTTCTTCATCCATTCAATACAGGCATATTTTTAAGCCCTACTATGTGCTGGACAGAGCTCTATGTGCTGGGGAAGTCAAGGTTTCTGCTTTCATGGAGCTTACACTCCAGTAGGAAAGATGGGTCATAGCACGTAAATGTAAATAAACCAGATATTTTCATAGTAAAACCTTACACTAACCAACTTCTCTTCCCACCACTTATGCCCTATATGCTGCTTCCCTGGACCCTATTTCTCTACACCCCCAAGTACATCAGGTTCTTTCCTACCTTTGTGCCTATGTTCTTGCTTATTCCTTTATCGGGAATGTGTCTGACTCATCCCTACTTTGCCAAACATATTTATCTTTTAAGGTACAGTCTATATTACCTCTTACATGAATTTTTCTTTTTAAGTCAATGTAGTTAGTCTGTTATGTTCACATTTTAAACTCTGTTTGTCCTTTTTTCTTTTGTAGCGAAATACTAGAAAGGAGGTGCTGTACTATGATTGCAAAAAAGTTCCCAATTTTTTAAGCCTCCCGCCCCCATCTAAGCTTTGCAATATGACTTAGTAGCCAATCCCATCAAGAGGTAGAGTCTATTTCCAAACACCCTGAATCTGGACTACTCTTGTACTTGCTTTGGTCAGTAGAATGTGGCAGAAGAAATGGGGTTCTTACTCACTTCTGCTCCCTTGGATCCTTGAGTCTGCCATAAGAACAAGCATGGTGGATGACAGATGAGAGACTTCATGGAGCAAAGGTAGTCCCAGCAAAGGGCCAAGGCAGAATCAGCCACGCCACTCAGCTAACCCATTAATTCATAAGCAGAATTAAACGTCTACTGCTGTATGCCCCCTAAGGTTTTGGAATTGTTTGTTATGCAACATCACTGTGGCCCTAGAGCACGGATGCAGATGCTCTAGGGAATCATCACATCTCATTATTGTTTGTATCAGCCACATCACTGACATTGTTTCACTAGTTCATTCACCTATTCACTTCTTTATCTATTTTTCAGGCAGGCTTGTCTACAATGTTTCAGGCACTATGTTAGATATATAGACTTAAAGATGAATATAACAGGATATATTTTCTGCTCTATCGACAAAGGTTAATGAGACAACTGACACCTTTTTCTCCATGAGCATCTGTAGGGATAGAACTTCCCTAACTGCTCCATACAGCCAATTCTTCCATTTCATCTCTCAGTGAGTTAAGAAGTTCTTCTTTTTGTCCAGCCACAAACTCCCCAGCTTTAATTTGAGCTCCTGTCTTCTTAGCCGCCCACGAACCCAGGGAATAAAGCTCAGCGTCCTCCTCATAAAAACTCTTCATAAACTTAAATTCAGTCATTCAATCGAGGAAACAGTTAAGCCACTTTACATGTGCTGAAGATTTTATTTTGGGATATCTCTGTGGGAAGGGATGTTTGGGATTAATTGAGCTTTCTGGATATCTGCATAGGAGCCCTGGAGTTATATATATAGAACAAGAGCACCTGATCACAGCACCTGCAAAGAGAAATTACTCATTTAACCTCCGAGCTCCAATCAGAGAGAGGAGGAGGGTGTGGAGGTTCTGAGGGAGGGGCCTGGGGCTGGGGGTGGGGTCAGGGCTCGGAATGAGGGTGCAGGAGGGGACCTCCCAGAGATCCCATTTTGGCGCTTTTCTTTCCCTAATGTCCCCTCTTCCCTCCTCCTCACGTTCTGCCTAAGACCCCCTCTCAGGCCAGGTTCTACATCACTCACTCATGCCTATGCCTCTGTGCCAATTGCTTCAGATGTAATCTTCTACAACATTTTAGGGAGTTGGTTTTCCAGAATTTTTGAACACCACAAAGGAATATCTGTTTATCTTTTTCTGCCATCAGAGTTTAGAAAATCATCGTGCTGCAGAGATTTAATAAACATTTACTTTTCTCTTTCTGCAGTTTTTGAAATGTGATGAACTCTATTCTAGTCCCCATCCTAAACTCACATCATCAGAGAGGATGCCCCTGACCAGCCTCTATGAACTTAAACACACCTGCCCTCATTCCTGATCCCCTCTTGCTCCTCTGTTCTTCTTCGTGGTCCTCAGCATCAACTGACTTCTATCGACTTGTATATTTTTTTATTTTTTATTTATATATTTTTAATTTATTTTTAATGTTTTAATTTTTTAAAATTAATTTTTATTGGAGTATAGTTGCTTTACAATGCTGTGTTAGCTTCTACTGCACAGCAAAGCAAATCAGCCATACATATACATTTATCCCCTCCCTTTTGGATTTCCCTCACATTTAGGTCACCACAGTGCATTAAGAAGAGTTCCCTGTGCTATACAATATGCTCCCATCAGCTGTCTATTTTATACATAGTATCAATAGTGTATATGTGTCAATCCCAATCTCCAAATTCCTCCAACCCCACCCCTTTCCCCCTTGGTATTGACTTGTATATTTTTTAATCTGTTTTCCCCACAAAAGCTGGGAGTTTGTTTAGTTTTTGCCTAATTTTTTCACTTTTTATTAAAGTATAATTTACATACAATAAAATTTACCTTTTTTAATTCCTAGGGTGTTTGTTTGTTTGTTTAAATTTCATTTTATTTTTTAAATTATTTTTAACATCTTTATTGGCGTATAATTGCTTTACAATGCTGTGTTAGTTTCTGCTTTGCAACAAAGTGAATCAGCTATACCTATACATATATCCCCGTATCTCCTGCTTCTTGTGTCTCCCTCCCACCCTCCCTATCCCAGCCCTCTAGGTGGTCACAAAGCACTGAGCTGATCTCCCTGTGCTATGTGGCTACTTCCTACTAGCTATCTATTTTACATTTAGTACTGTATATAAGTCCAAGCAACTCTCTCACTTGGTCCCAGCTTACCCTTTCCCCTCCCTGTGTCCTCAAGCCCATTCTCTATGTCTGCATCTTTGTTCCTGTCCTCCCCCTAGGTTCTTCATAACCATTTTTTTTTTTTTTAGATTCCACATATATGTGTTAGCATACGGTATTTGTTTTTCTCTTTCTGACTTACTTCACTCTGTATGATAGACTCTATGTCCGTCCACCTCACTACAAATAACTCAATTTCATTTCTTTTTATGGCTGAGTAATGTTCCATCGTATACACATGCCACAACTTCTTTATCCATTCATCTGTCGATGGACACTTAGGTTGCTTCCATGTCCTGGCTATTGTAAATAGAGCTGCAATGAACATTGTGGTACATGACTCTTTTTGAATTATGGTTTTCTCAGGGTATATGCCCAGTAGTGGTATTGCTGGGTCATATGGTAGTTCTGTTTTTAGTTTTTTAAGCAACCTCCATACTATTCTCCACAGTGGCTGTATCAATTTACATTCCCACCAACAGTGCAAGAGGGTTCCCTTTTCTCCACACCCTCTCCAGCATTTATTGTTTGTAGATTTTTTGATGATGGCCATTCTGACTGGTGTGAGGTGATACCTCATTGTAGTTTTGATTCGCATTTCTCTAATGATTAGTGATGTTGAGCATCCTTTCATGTGTTTGTTGGCAATCTGTATGTCTTCTTTGGAGAAATGTCTGTTTAGGTCTTCTGCCCATTTTTGGATTGGGTTGTTTGGTTTTTTGATATTGAGCTTCATGAGCTGTTTGTAAATTTTGGAGATTAATCCTTTGTCAGTTGCTCCATTTGCAAATATTTTCTCCCATTCTGAGGGTTGTACTTTCATCTGGTTTATGGTTTCCTTTACTGTGCAAAAGCTTTTGAGTTTCATTAGGTCCCATTTGCTTATTTTTGTTTTTATTTCCATTTCTCTAGGAGGTGGGTCAAAAAGGATCTTGCTGTGATTTGTCATAGAGTGTTCTGCCTCTGTTTCCCTCTAAGAGTTTTATAGTGTCCGATCTTACATTTAGGTCTTTAATCCATTTTGAGTTTATTTCTGTGTATGGTGTTAGGGAGTGTTCTAATTTCATTCTTTTACATGTAGCTATTCAGTTTTCCCAGCACCACTTATTGAAGAGGCTTTTTCTCCATTGTATATTCTTGCCTCCTTTATCAAAAATAAGGTGACCAAATGTGCGTGAGTTTATCTCTGGGCTTTCTATACTGTTCCATTGATCTATATTTCTGTTTTGGTGCCAGCACCATACTGTCTTTTTTTTTTTTTTTTTTTTTATGATCAAAACAGGTAATTTATTCAGCACATCTGTATACCAGATCCTCTGTAACGTACCTTGCATGCATTACTATTTCCTTTTATTCTCACAGCAACTTTATGAAGTGGTGAAGATTATTATTTTTTTTTTCACACACACACACTGTATTTTATTTTTACAAGAGATAAATAGACTGACACCAAGCATTGTACATGGATGACCATAACAAAAGCAACAATGATTGCAATTACCAAACATGAAACACACTCATACTATGTCATAATATTGACCATACTGTCTTGATTACTGTAGCTTTGTAGTATAGTCTGAAGTCCGGGAGCCTGATTCCTCCAGCTCCATTTTTCTTTCTCAAGATTGCTTTGGCTATTAGGGGTCTTTTGTGTTTCCATACAAACTGTGAAATTTTTTGTTCTAGTTCTGTGAAAAATGCCATTGGTAGTTTGATAGGGATTGCATTGAATCTGTAGATTGCTTTGGGTAGTATAGTTTTGTTTTGTTTTTTGGCCACACCACACAACTCATGGTATCTTAGTTCCCTGACCAGGGATTGAACCCGAGCCCCTCAGCTGTGAAAGGGTCAAGTACTAACCACTGGGCTGCCAGGGAATTCCCCAAATTTGCCTTTTTTAAGTGTAGACTTCTATAATTTTTGACAAATACATGGTCATGTACCCACTACCACTATCAAGATATAAAAGCATCCCATCACCCCTCTAAAAAATTCCCTGTACCCTTTTGTAGCCAGCCCCTCTCCCCACCCCAGTCCCTGGCAACCACTGATCTGTTTTATGTTTCTCTAGTTTCACCTTTCCCAGAAGTGTCATAAAAATGGAATCATATAGCCTGTAGCCTTTATGGATTGTTTCATTAACATAATACATTGGCAATTCATCCATCTTGTTGCATGTGTAAGTAATTTAGTCCTTTTTAATGCTAATAATTATGACTTTGTGCAGATTTACCATAGTTTATTCATTCATCAGTTTAAGGGCATTTGTATTGTTTTTCATTTGGGGCTACAAGTGAAAGACAAAGTTGTTATGAATATTTGCACACACATTGATTGGTAAGCATGAACTTTCACTTCTTTTAGGTAAATGCCTAGGAGTGGGATTGCTAAATCATATTAAGTGTATGCTTAATTACATAAGAAAGTGCCCAATTGTTTCCCAGAATTACTGGACTATTTTACATTCTCAACAGCATGTACGAGAGTTCCAGTTGCTCCACATCCTTCTCAGCATTTGGTATTATCCATTGCCAATTCTCAGTTTTTATTTTGTTTTGTTTGTCATTTCAATAAGCAAGTGGTGTTGTCTTCTCGTGGTTTTAGTTTCCATTTCCCTAATGACAAATTGTGCTGAGCATCTCTTTATGAACATATTTTCCATCCATGTATGTTCTTTGGTGAGATGTTTGTTTAAATTATATGCCAATTTTTTATTGGGATGTTTATTTCCTTATTTTTAAGAGTTTTGAGAGTTTTTTATGTATTCTGACACAAGTCTTTTATCAGATATATGATTGGCAAATATTTTCTCCCTGTTTGTGATGTCTTTTATTCTCTTAATGGTGTCTGTCGGAAAACAGAAGTTTTTAATTTTGATGAAATCCAAGTTATCAATTTTTTAATGGATTATTTTGGTGTTGTGTCTAATAATTTAAAGTTACAAAGATTTTCTGCCGTGGTTTCTTTTAAAAGTTTGTAGATTTAGGGTCTAATTTTATAAGCATCATACATTTGGGGTTAATTATTATATGTGGTACAAGATATGGATTGGGGGTACATTGTATGGATGTCCAACTGTTCCAGTACAAACTATGACTAAGAATTTGTTTCTATTTATTCCTGTATCCTATTGCTTAGAACTGTGTCTGGCATGTAGCAGACATCCAAGAAATGAATTGACAAATAAATGAATCAAATTAGTTTACTTTGTAATATATATTTAACTCTTTAATTCCATTAGAATTTGTTTTGATATACAGCAAGCACTATGAATTTAAAAGGATATATTTGCCAAATTATTCTGTTATGTTAACATAATATATTAATTTAGATCAAATAGTCTTTCTTGAAAGAAAAATTACTTAATCTAATCTACTTAATCTTTCATTCACCATATATTTCATTCACCAAACTGTGAGCAAGGCACTGAGTTAGACACTAAGACAGAAATTCCTTTGTCAGTTTGGTGAAGTCTATGGATTCCTTGCTTAGAATAATGTATTTAAATGCATAAAATAAAAATATAGGATTACAAAATAGACCAATTATATTGAAATACAGTTTTGCAAATATTTTTAAAAATTGTGACACATAATATATGTTTATTTAAACATCATAACACAATCTAGCAGCATAAGTAACAATCTAATAGCTACCATCGTTTCAGTGCAGTGATGAGCCCAAGGTATTTTGAGATGTCTGCAATAACCTGCAATGTGATATAAAAACACACTATGGGATTTCTATCAGTGGCAAAGTCACAGGTACTATGATTCTATTGTGGCTCTTGTCTACATGCACGATTGAAGGACATGTTAAATATCTGTCAGATGTTAGTGAAAATAAAGATGTATTCTGTTTCTATTCAAATTCCCCGACCCATGAATTTCAACCCTGGTTAAGAACTTCTGAGCCAGAGAGATACACAGATGAATAAAATGCAGTCTCTGCCCCCAAAGAAATTCATTCTTGTGAGAGGCAAAAAGACACGTGAACAAGAGATTCTACGACATGCCAAGTTGCATTGGACTGGCTGAGAGAGTATGGCAAAAAAACTACAGAGATGGAAATAATGTAGGTCAGCCCTGGAGGCACATATTGAGCCCTGTTGTCACATAGGGGCAAATAACCAAGTCTGTGTAGGAGAGAGTTGGGCGGGGCAGGGGGAGAAGGAGGAGAGAGGAAAAGACGAAAACCTCAATAAGGTTTTCCCCTCACCACTGACTAATCAGAAGTAGCTCTGTTTTAAAAAGCTTGGCTATTGCTGAATTAGGGAACACCGGAAAAGAAGGGACTTCTGGCTGGGATAGGTGATGGACAAGACAAACAAGTTCTTTTCCAAGTCACAGAACAGTCTCTTCTTCCTAGAAGATGAAATGATACCTTGGAGATGTGGGCTGACATCTGATCCCTGGCCCCATTCATGGGACTTAGGCTGGTGAGAAAGGCCATATAGTGTAATGGGAAAAATAGAACTTTACATCAGACAGACCAGAGCCTGAGCTGGTCATTTACCTATATGTTTCAGGTAGTGACATAATCTGAGTGAGTCTTTGCTAAGGAGGATTATTTTTATGCCACTGCATTCGTTTTCACAGAGGAGAAGGGAGTGAAAGGCTGGGGTAAGGATGGTATTGAGTGAAGACTTCAATGTTCGAGAAAATCCACCAGTGAAAGGGTGACTTAATCCATCAGTGGTGTCTTCACCAGGGAATGGGGCATGTGTAGTTCTGTTCCTCTGTGGCTCCCACTTCCTGTTTGGAATAAGGTATAAACCTACCCATACACACACATACCTCCATGTGGTAAACTGTCTGGGGCAGGCTTTGAACCTGGAATTGGGGGAATGGAGGGAGGAGGTCTGCACGTGTTTATCTGCTCTGTCTGGTGTGTGTGTGTGTGTGTGTGTGTGTGTGTTTGTGGGTCAAAGTGCACTCAGGGGACAGAAATCACACCAGTTATCTGAAAAGAGAGAATTTAATATAAAGAATTGTTAACTAGGTATAAAGTTGTTACCTAGGAAACTGAAAGGATAAAAGAGAACTCAAGAGTATCACAGAGATAGTAACTGCCAGAAGAAGCTACCACCCATAGGGCTGGGGGAACAGGAGGAAGAGATCGGAATTATTAAAACTTAGATGCTTGGAGGAGGGCCTGTGGAGCCAGGACCGAGACTTGTGGGGAGAGGGCCTGCTAGGCTACTGGTGTTGGGGAGCGGAGTGTGAGGGATGGGGGTGGGGAAGGGGAGTATGATAAGGCTGGTTCTGCAAGTGTAAAAAAGCTGCAAACAAGATTCAGCTGATGCTGTGGGAAGGCCCCACCATGCTGGGATAAAGAAGTGGGGCTGAGGGATGCTCACAGGAATAGGAAGAAGACAGGAAACCAATAGATAGGTGCCTCCTTTTCCTTCTTGCCTCCTACTCTCTCTCTAGTGCAGATCTTATCAGGGAGCAGCTGACAAAGCAGAAATGCTAAGCCCCAGGCCCAGCACCAAAGAGCTGGGTATAAAAGGGTGGATTTAGAGCCAAGAGACCACAGCATAATAACTGGCACAAGGGCTGTGTGTGTGTGTGTGAAAGAGAGAGACAGAGAGAGAGAAATAGCAGTAGGAGGTAGGAAGTTCATCTCTATTTCTAGTCTAATTTTTACCATTATTAAGGCATTTGATTCTCATGTGATTTCTGTGTTTATTCTCAATTGGTTAAAAATTCGAAAGAAGGGCTTCCCTGGTGGTGCAGTGGTTAAGAATCTGCCTGCGAATGCAGGAGACACAGGCTCAAGCCCTGGTCTGGGAAGATTCTGCATGCTGTGGAGCAACTAAGACCATGTGCCACAACTACTGAGCCTGTGCTGTAAAACCCACAAGCCACAACTACTGAGCCCACGTGCCACAACTACTGAAGCCCATGTGCCTAGAGCCCGTGCTCCGCAACAAGAGAAGCCACCACAATGAGAAGCCCACGCACCGCAACGAAGAGTAGTCCCCACTTGCCGCAACTAGAGAAAAGCCCGCGCGCAGCAACGAAGACCCAATGCAGCCAAAAATAAATAAATAAATAAATAAACAAATAAATAAATAAATCGAAAGGAAGAACAGTCTGATTCATTACTCCCATCATAAATTCCAGGAGATTTCTTACTTTTAAATTGTTTGCTGTAAGAATAAAAGTACAAAATGGAAGTAAAATTCCTACTACAGTTCCCGCACATAGTAGGAAATCAACAAATACTAATCATTTTTTCTTTTCATCTGTCCTCCTTTAAAACTGACACACCAGGTAGAGAAAGTTCTTCCAATAAAATAATTATTTATATTAATAAAGAATTAAAAAATTGGTAGAGAGTTAATGTTTACAAAATATTTTCACACATATTCCATTTAACCCATACAACAAACTTGCAGGCAAATAAGTCATTCCCATTTTACAGACAAGAAATCTACAGCTCAGAGGAGTTGATAAACAGGCCCAAGGGAAACAGCTGAACTGCATACTTCACTCTGTACCAGTGTTTCTGAAGCGTGGTCCTTTGACCACTTGATTCGGAAACACTTCTGGCATTTGTTAAAGTACATGTTTCTGAATCTCACACCAAATTTATGGATTCCGAATCTCTGGGACTCTCCAGGGCTTTGTATTTTTCATAAGCTCCCCAGATAATTGTGATACACGATGAAGTGTGAGACTCATTGGTCCTAGACCATATGTCTCTCTAATTGGTAATAAAAATGTATTCTGGCAAAGGCCCTTTAACTGATTCCCTGATAGTTAAGATTCTACTCCTAACATGATTCTTCATGATATCCTTATCCTTGTAGATCAGTAATTCTCCAATGTGGTCCCAGAACAGCAACATGAAGATCTCACTGGAAAATGTTTGGAGTGCAGATTCTTAGACTGCAACAGATGTGGGGGACACGCAGGGAATGGGGGAGGTTTCCAGGTGATAGCGATGCATGCGAAAGTTTGTGAGCCACAATTCTAAATGAGTCTTTCAATTGGCTGGCCTCTGAATTCTTTGACTTACTCTCCTTGGATGATCAATTGCCCACCCTAATGTCTCACACAATTGGTTCTGCCCTCCTAGACCCTGTACTTACCAGTAATTGCACCCTCTCAACCATCACTATGTTCTATCCCATTCTCCGGCCACCTCTTTCTAACTTTCCAGTTCATCCTCTCTAGTACTCTAACTCCAACAACTCTTCAACCCTATGGAAACCTCCAATTCATTGACGTTATCTCTTTTTTATTCTCCTTCACTCTCACAGCTCTCCAGGTTAGATACCAAAGTCTGTAATTAGATTCTCCTCCTTGTATATCCCCTCAACTCCCTTACCTACTCTCCTTTCATTGTCTTAAGCCGGGCAGAACCTCAGTGCTGGTTGTATCCAATGCTCTGCCTACCCTAAGCTTGTACCCAGATAGCCCAACTTGCTAAGAGAAAAATACAACCATGCCGATAAGTCTCACATTGCATTCATGGCCCTGAACCTCAGTGAACCTCTAACGCATCCTGGAAATTTCCAACTATGCTAACCGTGATGGAGTATGGGGGTGTCTAAGGGATGTTGGGCCAAAGTCAAGATAGAAGCACTGACTGGCAACATGATGGAATTTCAGCTCGGTAACAACTACTCTAGAAAATACTTAATTTCTCTGAGTCTCAGTTATTCATCTGTGAGAAAAGAGTGAGAATATCTTATTTAAAGTTGTGAGGTTCGATAAAGGAATGCATGCACAAGCCCCAGTACAGGGTCAGCACGTGGTGAGAGCTCAAAGACCAGTAGCTATGTTCATGATTAGAAACTAGATATAGAATCCAGGAATTTCACAACTGGAAACTTTGACATTGCCATGTTTTATAGTTTAGGAGAAAGAAGAGAAGCGAATCAGGCAGTGCCTAGTTTCCTGCACCTCACTTTTCACCACAACTCAGTTTGTAGAACAAATCCTGATCTTTGTAAGAAGCGTTTAAGATTCTAGGACCCTGATACCTCATGCAGTGTGACGTCCCCGCCCTATCAGATTCATTCAAATGCACCTAACGTTTACATCTCATGAGATGTGACATAGAGATATGATTTGCCTGAGGTAACAGAGCTTGACTTTATGAAAATGCATTACCCTTTGCACGTATTGGCCAGAAGCATGAAAAAGGATGGGAGTTTGGATGAACTAATCAACTGGTAAGAGTTGAACAGATATTATGTGATGGTTCCAATCTTGCCTTGCTTGTGTTCCCTGAAAGAAGCCATGCCATGAGCTGGTAGAACAATAATACTCAGTCCTGGTGTGTATTAGGATCACCTAGAAACTTTAAAAAAATACCCACATCTGAGCTCCATCCTAGATCTACTGAAACAAAATATTTGGGAGGCAGGGTTCTGGCACTGCTATTTTTTTGTTTGTTTGTTTCCCAGGTCATTTCAGTGAACAGCCAGGATGAGAGTCACTGTAGCAAACCAGCGGTTCTCAAAGTGTGCTTTCCTGACAAGCAACAACATCAGCATCTCCTGGGAATTATTACAAATGCAAATTCTTGAACTGCACCTCCAACCTACTGAGTCAGAAATTCTTGGAGTGGGGTCCAGCAGTCTGTGTTTCAACAAGACTTCCAGGTGATTCTGATGCATGCTCAAGTTGGAGAACGCCTTACTGTAGCAGCAATATAAATAGAGTGCATATTCATGTGTGTTTGTAAAGAGATATCCAGAGACTTCAAACTTTCATGTTGCCTCCAAACATCACACTTTCACATCTCTGGACGTTTATGGGTTCCTGTTCCTTACATTACTCACCTAGAAAAGTATGCATTGTAGAGACATAAAAACCCACTGTCTAGAAAGGAAAACCAAGGAAAGTTCTCTCTGCCCTACAGTCCCACCTTAACAGAACCTGGCACTACCTTTGAACATACCTGTGTACAGCATTGATCCTGCTTCATCAAACCATCTACTCATGCGTCTTTCTTAGGCCACCAGACCTTGACACTCTCAAAGGCAATGATAATGTCTTACTCGTCTTTGGTGCCCCAATACCCAGTAAGGATCTGACAATAAAACAAAAGAGGGTCAATAAATGAATGAGGAAATAAGCAGATGATGAGTAAAGTCCCCTAAATACAAATTATTATGATCATCATAATTGTTTATCGAGCACCTATTCAGAGAGGAACTCTTTCATCGTGATAACCTTACATACATGACCTATATTTAAACTCCCAATGACACTGGGGTATTATTGTTCCCCTTTTACAAAGGGAAAAGACTTAGACAAGTTACCAAGGGTCACATGACAAGTAAGTGACAGAGCTGGGGGTTTGAACTCAGGTGTCTACACAGCCAGTTTTAGCCACAGCACTGTACAGCTGTAGGTATTAGAAGAATCCGATTCTAGTCCCAGCTAAGCAATCACTCTCTTGGTGACCTTGGACAAGTCACTTCTCTCTGGGTCTCAGCTTTGTTATTTGCTAAATGAATTTGTCTGTTCATACCAAGGACTTGAAGCATGGACCCCAAATTCCTAGAAGCCACAGAATTACTATAAGAAATCAATAAATCCATCCATATACCAAGACTTGCCTGGGGACGTATGCCTACATGTAGTGCTATTTTTAAATGTATGTAGAGAATGTGGTGAATCACTCATTCCTCAACAAACATTTACTGAATGCCCACTATAGCTCATACCCTCTACTAAACGCTCTGTGCCCTGTCACCACCCTTCCTCTGTGGACTTACCATGGAGAACATGAGACAGATATAAACACATAGGTAAAGGTAGAAAGAAAAATTGCTGAAAGTGCTATGAAAATAGCCATCTCCCTATGAGAGAGACTAAGGCGCAGGGAGGCTATTGTCTTAGATTGGTAGTCAGGGAAGGCCCCTCTGAGGTGGTGATGATTAAGCTGAGGCCGAGAGAGGAGAAGGAGCCAGCCAGCTGCGTGGGAGAAATCTTCCCAGCAGGGAGAGCAGTAAAAATGTCCCGAGGTAATTGAATTTAAACATGTTTATTCCTAAACACTAAAAATAAAACCAGTGTAATTTGAGGGCCTGGGATTATTTCTGAAGGCAAAAAGGAGCCCCACACATATGTTTTTCAGGGTAAGTAATGCTAGGACCTGTGGTAAATGAGCCCTATCTCAGTGGCTTAGCACTGAGTTCCTTTGTCTATCCCAGGCCAATGTGAGTCCATATTGGCTCTGCTCCACATGGTCTTCAGAGACCCAGGCCCCTTCCAACCTGTGGCTCCACCAGATGCCTGGGCAGCCCCGCTCCTAACCACCTCATCCTGGGAATGATACACATTTTCTCCACTCACATTCTATTGGCAGAAACAGCCACTCAGCCCCACTTAGAAGCAAAAGACCCAGAAATTGTAGTTTAACACATTATTAGAAATGTCTGCCTCAACATATGACCCATTGCAAGAGAAATACAAATGGTTGCTAAGTAGATGACAAATCAAAGTTGACATCAGGGAAATGTGTATTAAGACAAAAGAAACATAAATATTCTCATTAATCAAATAGGTCAGTTTTCTTAAAATTAGAAATAGTGAATGTGGGGAAGCTAAAAGTCCATTAATTAAAAATAGCTATAAAATATTGAGACGTGATTGTTCACAAGAATCATCTCTATGGACTATCACAGAAAGATGTTTGAGATATGTTAGGTGAAAAAGGAAAGCAAGCAACAGAATGAACAGATGGTCTGTTTCCACTTATGACCAAGAGCATGCAGTGTAAATGCATAAGCTCATGTTTTGGAAGCAAGCCATGAAATTTTAAGGAGTCAGTGGAAGAGGTACAGTGAAGGAAGGGGCCTTTGTCTTTTTTGCTCTCTATAAATTTCTACTATTGGGTTGCTTTACTTTGTTGTGTTTGCTTTTAATATGAACATGTATTACATTTGGAATTAAAGAAAGAACAACCCAGACTTATGAACAGTTGTAGGGAAATTACCATTATCATATCCCACTGGTGGAAATATAAATTGGCACCACCTTTCTGAAGGGAAATTTGGGGCTATGTGTATCAAAAGCTTTAAAAAACATTTATACCACTTCTAGGAATTTAATCTGAGGAAATGTTATGCATATACACACAAGTTTAGCCCCAAGTAATAAGAATAGTTTTAAAAGATTATGCAGCATCTTCCTATAGACTACTATGTAACTGTACATATGTACATATGTAACTGTACATATATACATCTATACATAATGTCATAAAAAGATGCTTAAGATACTATATCTTTAAGCGCAAAAAGGAAAGCAAGCAATAGAGTGTATTGTTTGTAATAGCAGAACATTGGAAAAAACCGCAATGTCCAATAGTAAC
Source organism: Eschrichtius robustus (assembly GCF_028021215.1). Taxonomy (NCBI): domain Eukaryota; kingdom Metazoa; phylum Chordata; class Mammalia; order Artiodactyla; family Eschrichtiidae; genus Eschrichtius; species Eschrichtius robustus. The sequence goes on along the minus strand of NC_090827.1, from coordinate 107,970,771 downwards.
CTAAAATGGACTCAAATAGTACTCAGGTATTTAAAGTGGTATTATAGTAGAATTTCTAGTGACATACTGTTCTCATTAATTGAGTAGGTTTTAAATTAAAATCTTGTTTTTGTTTAAATATAGCTGTATAAAACATGCATGCAAGATACATTTAATACATCTAATGGAATATATGTGTGTGTGTTATACTCTACAGTAATGAGTAAACTTTTGTCAAAAAGATTGGACAGAGACCAAATACGGAGATTGGTCACTCACAGGTAATGAGCTTGGTAACAGCCACTTTACCTAAAACCAATTCTCCTAAAGACCAGTCCTCTAAATATCTACAAGTAGTTGGCTAAAAAGCATTGCAACTTTGATAAACCCTAATTAGACACACTAAAATAAATCAAAATTGCTCTGAAGTTAGAAGTGACTTTTTGTTAAAAACACTTAAATAACAAAAAGATGGAGGGATAAAGAGTAAGATCTGAAAATACGCAAAAGATATTGAATTTTAGACAACCGTGAATTGGCAGATGAATCGTGGACAAACATGTTTTAGCCAAACCAGATTTAGGCAAATCAACCTATTTTTTTCCTTTTTCTTTCTTTTTTCTGTTCTGTTTTTCTTGTTTCTCTCTGTTTCTTTCATTTCCTTCTTTCTTCCTCCTTTTCTTCTTGCTTATCTTCTAATACCTTCTAATTTTTCTGCAGAGATATGATTTTAATAATAAAGTTTTAAGAAAAGAAAGAGGTTTTAAAAAAAAATAAAAGGAGATTCTCATACTTATTAAAGGTGGGCAAATCTGGACTCTGATATTCATTCCAACTATGACACGCATTTATGAATTCAGTGGCCATGCTCCGTCTAGTACCTACTGTGTGCTAATGCTGAGATCAGTGTCATCTGGGTACTCCCTTACTCATGAGCCTGATGTGACACCACCAGTGTAGCAAATCCCCTGCCCCCTTGCTGCCCAAGTCCTGGATTGGTGGTGGCCCCGGAGAGAGCTAAGCCTGTCCAGAGCATCTATTTGGTTGATAGCATGCTGACTTCTACAGCTTCCACCAGGAATCTGGGAGTCATTATACACCCCTCATTAGCGTTGAGAAACCATCTGGTGGTCATTAAAAAAAAAACATTACATATAATACATTAGGCTTTAGAAACAATTTAATTAACATCAAGGCTTAGTCAAAATCCTCCAAATAAGGGTGATTCCCAGATAAGGGGTGACTTTGCTTTTTCCTTTTTCCCTTGAACAGATGAGGAATTATGCCAGGCTGCAGTCCTGCCGGCTCCAGGCAATGCCTCCTGCAGATTCCATCAGCTCAATTCAGAGGTCATTGGCCAAATGGCCATTTCTTTCAGGAATCTGTGTAGTTGAAGTTTTTAAACTTTTGATAGTTCTGTTTGTGAGTGGACCAATGCCATTTCCCGGAGACCCTGAATATGCTGCCATGGGGACACAACTGTGCATCTCCCTGGGTGGCACATGATGGCTTTTAACTCTGGAATTTGGTGTGTTACAGTTGAAAGAGCTCCAGATGAGGAAGCAGTAAAGTGTATCCAGCTGGGAGCAGTTTGTTCGCTGTGTGATCTTAGGCAAGTTGCTCAACTTCTCAGAGCCTTTTCCTCCTCTGTCAGTAGGCCATCTCATGGAACCACAGTGAAAATAGCGCAGGCTCCATTTACCTTCCACAAAGCAGCATCTCAGAGTGTGAGGGTGATCTTGAGAAAACAGTGTATCTAATGACACAACCAGAGGGCATTTCCTAGCATCCACTTTTGTGGAGCATTTGAATAAAGTTAACTCATCCCATCTCACACCTGTATACTCCTCCTATTTTCTAGACTCTGGTCACGCTCACCCACGATCTCTTTCAGGGTGTAACTCCATACCAGGAGACAGGGCAGACATCAGGCTAGACTTAAGAATCTGCATCCCTACGGGCCGTCAGGTTACTTCATGGGCCCACACAAGAGTCTTCAGTTAACTGGATTCATGCTGGCCCTCAGGCATGAATCCTGGGACCCTCTCAAAGGATTCTACTCTTTTCTCTATGCATTCAAAAGGAATCTTTCGTGCACAGACTCTGTGCTGGGTACCCTGCTAGGATCGGGAATACGGGGGCTTAGGACATGGTTCCTATCATTGGAGAATTCACGGGTTAGTGGAGGAAACCAACCAACAGGAAATTACAATCCATTTCAGTAATTACTGAGATAGAGAAAACAAAGCATGCTCTCCCATCCCTCACCAAAGTGTGGTCCTGGCTCCAGAGGGACCAGCAGTAGTAACATCACCTGAGAGCTTGTTAGAAATGCAGAATCTCAGGCCCCACCAGACCTACTGAATCAGAGTCTGCATTTTAACAAGATCTCAGGTGACTTGAGTCCACATTCAAGTTCGAGGGGCACTGAAACAGAAAACTGAAGATGGGTAACCGACCATCCCGATTGGGACTTGCAGTGCTAAAACCAAGACAGCTTCAGGCAAACCAGAACAGTTAGTCATCCTAAACAAGGGCCACTGAGCTCTGACTTGAGGGATAAGGAACAACTTTCAGGATCACGTAAAGCCTGAGATGACCATAGAGGAGTCAGGTGGATAGAGAAGGCTAACGTGGGCAATCAGTCTTAAAGGAGCAAATGTGCTTGGGTATGTTTACCTCTCATCCTCAGAGGTCTAGCTTAGCATCATAATGCCTCAGTGGCTGCCAGGGGGTTGGTGCGTGGGACCAGACAATACAATTCAAAACCTTCCACCCACGCTTCAGTGAAGGTACCATATTTTTAGTAATTAATTTGCATATCAGGATTTCTGTTAAATCTTCATGTATATATATATCCCAAAGTATTAAAAAGTGCTGAAAAGAAAAATAGTTTGAAAACCTCTGTTGTAGGGAGAGAAGTAAGGCTTTATAGCCAAGAAGTCCTGGGTTTAAATACTGACTCTTTTGTTTACTGGCTGTATGAGTGTGAGCAAGTCACATAAATCCTCTTGAGCTTCAGTTCCTCATCTGTAAAGTGGGGTCCTGTTGGAGGTTCCCAAGACCACCCTCAGGTTTGATGGTTCACTAGAAGGACACACAGAACTCAGAAAAGCTGCTGTACTTGTGGTTATGGTTTATTAGAGTGAAAAGATACTGATTAAATTTCCAAAGGAAAAAGGTACTTAGGACAGAGTCCAGGAGAGACATTGCCATGTTCCAACTGCCCTCCCCCAGTGGAGTCATACAAACAGCACTTAAATCTCCCAGCAATGATGCGTGACAACACGTACAAACTATTGCCAACCAGAGAAGCTCACCTGAGCCTTGGTGTCCAGGGTTTTTATCGGGGTTCCATCATGAAGGCTACTGTTCATCATGGTGCACCCACGTGACTGAACTTTACTAGGTCGTCAGGCCCCCCCAGAGGTTGTACTCATACAGAATAGGTCCTGCAGAACAAAAACTGGGGTTCACCATAAATCAGGCTGTTAAAATAAGCTATCTAAACTATCTGGTATGGGCCATGGTCCAGGTACACAAAGACACTCTTACTAGGTAGGATATTCCAAGGATTTCGAGATTATCTCCCAGAAGCAAGTCGAGGGCCAGTCCTTTCTTTGGAATGTGCAGGATTTGAACACCCTGAGTCTGCTGAGTTAACCTTTTTCCACACATGGGGATAATAATCTTCACCTTGCAGGAGACAGATATTTGTATTCTATCACATAGCAGGCAATGAATATAAGAAAGCTTTTATTTTATTTTATTTTTTGAATTTTATTTATTTTTTTATACAGCAGGTTCTTATTAGTTATCCATTTTATACATATTAGTGTATATGTATGTCAATCCCAATCTCCCAATTCATCCCACCACCAGCAGCTTTTCATGTGTCTCTTGTCCATCTGTATATCTTCTTTGGAGAAATGTCTATTTAGGACTTCTGCCCATTTTTTAATTGGTTTGTTTGTTTTTTAATATTGAGCTGCATGAGCTATTTATATATTTTGGAGATTAATCCTTTGTTCGTTGATTCATTTGCAAATATTTTCTCCCATTCTGAGGGTTGTCTTAAGAAAGCTTTTATTATTCCCTGAATAAAAAAATACCTGTGTCCAAGCCTTTCTATATGATTCCACAGCTTCAAACATTTTCTTTTCCTTAGGCAAACCGGATCTTTCCCATTGGTAAATGCTCTGTTTCAAGCCCCTCCTCCAAGAAACCTTCCTTACAGAAAAATTCCACAGTAATCTTTCTCGCTTGCTCTGGCAGCTGCTTGCAAGCCATCTCTCATGGTTACTTTTTTTTTTTTTAAGAAATATAGTATTATTTTTGAAAAATAATACGTGCTCATTGTGAATTCAAGCAATATAGAAAAGCAAAAAAAAAACCCAAACTAAAATATCACCTCAAATTATCCCACTCAATACTAACTGTCAATATTTTAGGTGAATATTGTTCTACATGTTTTTCTATATATAAATATAGGTAGGTGATAGCTTGATAAATGTTTTTCTAAAAATAGAATAATGCTATAAAGCACTATTTTTCATTAAAAATGCTTAATGTTTTTCAAATTTACCAAAACAAAGAAATTAAAACAAAACGGAAGGAATTGCTAATCTTGAAATGAGTTTTTACCGTGATAGATATTTTAAAATACTCTGGTGTTAAGAAATAAAATTACAAAGATCATAATTAGAGGCACTGGGTGATTTTAAACTACAAGTTTTTTTGTTTTTTTTTTTAAGGGTAAAGAGTCTCGACACAGGTTTGTATATTTTTTATTTTTTAAATTTTTTTATTATTATTTATTTATTTATTTATTATTGTTGGCTGTGTTGGATCTTCGTTGCTGCGCGTGGGCTTTTCTCTGGTTGCGGGGAGCGGAGACTACTCTTCATTGCAGTGTGCAGGCTTCTCATTGCGGTGGCTTCTCTTGTTGCAGAGCATGGGCTCTAGGCACGTGGGCTTCAGTAGTTGTGGCGTGCAGGCTCAATAGTTATGGCTTATGGGCTCTAGAGCACAGCCTCAGTAGTTGTGGAGCACGGGCTTAGTTGCTCTGTGGCATGTGGGATCTTCCCGGACCAGCGCTCGAACCAGTGTCCCCTGCATTGGCAGGCGGATTCTTAACCGCTGCACCACCAGGGAAGCCTGAAACTACAAGTTTTAATTTTTGGCAACACTGATTGACTCCCATAAGTCATGAAGCCACACACGCTCTCTCCCTCCACCTCCTGATTGTTAGAACATCATTTTTAAACTGTCAAGCTCTGTAGTATTTGCGTTCTGCTTTGTAAGAATACTTCCCATCATTATTTAATATCAGGTCTCTATATAAATTGACTCAATGCTCACTGATACCACATCTTCCATTCCTGAGTTCTATACTTTGATTCATCTCTTAAGTGACTTGATTTCATTTTTAAGTAATTTTCTTTCCAGTAAGAGCTCAAGGGTGCAATATTTCCTGAGTTATGTGAGTTATTTAAGAATATGTGCCTGTTGCCCTGTTCTTGAACAACATCTTTGTTATGCCTGGTATTCTTGAATCACACTTTCCTTCAGAAAATGTAGACTTTGGTCTATTACCTTTGACAATTGAACAATGAATCCTGTGGTCAGCCTCTGTTTCCTTCCTCTGTGAATTCCTTATTTTTCCTGGATACCTAAAAAACTCACTGTTTATCCTTGAACTTCAGCAACTGAATCAGGATATCTCTCCTCATTGCATGCTCTTTCTGCTTAGATGCCCTGCATCAAATTTCCTTGAAGCAGAGCAAGTTCTCTTAATCTGCAGAGTCATGGATTCTTTTTTCATTATATCTGTGAATAATTTTTCCATTCTATTTAGTGTGTCCTCAAGGACGATGTACAGATGACTCACACGTTTATATCTTTAAGCCAGACCTCTCCTTGGAATTCCAGAATTAGATATCCAAACACCTCCTCATGTCTCCACTTGAATTAAGAGACAAACTTAACACATCCAAAACCAAAGTCTAGTTCCCACTGCAAACCTGCTCCTACCACAGTCTCCCCAGTCTCATAAATGGGAACTTTATCCTCCCGGATGTTCAGGTCAAAAGCCTTGGAGTTATCCTTGGCTCCTCTCTTGCTTCCATTCCCCGTATCTGATCCTTCTGCAAATCCTATTATCTCCTCCGTCAATATACCTGGAATCTGACCACTTCTTACCAAGCTTCCCTTTTACCCTGGTCTAACCCACCATCACCTCTTGCTGCAGCTCCTGCAATAGCCACTGAGCTGGTCTCCTGCGCCACAGCAGTCTATTGGCAAAACATCAGTCAGAGTGATACTGCTTTCCTCCACTCAAATCAATCTATAGAATCTGTACACAAATACCCAGGATGGTCTACAAGGTGATACACATACCTGGCTCCTACCCCTTCTCCGACCTCATCTCCTAGCATCCTCCCCATTGCTGGGTCCATTGCAGTATACCAGCCTCTTTCTGCTTCCAAAACATATCAGCCACTTTCTCAATCCCCCTGTGGTCTTTACACTTGTGTTCCCTGGCCCAGGAACTCTGGGCTGGCTCCCCACCTTCAGTCAGGTCTCACCTCCAGGATTACCTTACCCCAGAGGCCTTCTCTCATTATCTGTATAAAATAACAACGCCTCCACCACCATACTCACCATCCCTTGTACCTTGCTTTCTGTTTTTCTTTAGCACCTATCACCATCTGACATGTTGAATTGTTTATTTCTTTATTGTCTCTAAATGCATTGAAGACAGAGACTGTCCATATAGATGGGATCCATATTTGTTAAATGAATATGAATGAACATTAGATTTATCTTTTTCGGCCCTCCCCATCTATCAGCAACTATCTGATTACTTTTTTGCTCTTTTTAATCTGCCTTCTTTGTACTAGCTTTAACATTTTCATATTTTCAGTAATTGAATTTTCAATGATGTCTGTTCCCGTCCTTATTTTTTTAATTGTATTTTTGAGTCTGTAATGAAAGTATTTTATTTGACCATTTTTCTTCCTTAAGGCCACAATGCCCCTTTTCGTCATGTTCTATTGCTTTATTATCTCATCTTTGAACACTTGTTTGTATTGAATTCACACTCTCATTAGGCTGCTCAATAACTAGAAACAATGGTGGGGAATTGCTTTCTGTTCTTGGGGTTATGTTTTCTTCTAGGCTGGGTTCTCTGTTTATACTTTGCATGCCTTTTTCTTTCTCTAGTTCTTTCTGCAGTTCACGTAGCTGCCATACTCTTTTTTTAAATTTGCTCTTACTGCCTAGCTCTGGACAGAACTTCTCTTTGCTCTGATGTTTTAACAGTGACTTTTAATTTTTTCCTCAAAGCCATCCTTTGAGAGTAGTTTCTGAGTGTTCCTTTGGGTGTATCTTTTCAGGAGCCTGAGGTCTTGGATGGTGACGGGCAGGGAGAAGGGGCAAGGATACAGAGGGAGGGAGGTCAGCTGACCAGTGTACAAACTTCTGTTAATCACAGCACGGTTAGAACTCCCAGCAGCTGCTCTCACTTCTGAGATTGCGCTAGATGTCTTCTTCCAGTGTTTACTTACTTGGAGGGCAGAGGAAAGTGAGCTTTTCCGGGGAGGAAGGCACATACCTTTTGCTTCATTCCTCTGAGTTGGCCCTGGAGCTGTATTTCATCAGAGCACATTACCCTCTGACTCCTTCATTTCCCAGGTTTCACCATTCCCACCTTACACAGTTTTCCCATTAATTCCCAATTAGAAGAGGGAAAAGATAAGATTCAGTTTGCTTCTCCCTAGATTTGGATGGTCTGTGTAAGAATTCTTATATTAGTTTGCTAGGGCTGCCATAATAAAATACCACAGTCTAGGTGGCTTAATCAACAGATGTTTACTTTCTCACCCCTCTGGAGGCTAGAAGTCCAAGATCAAGATGCCAGCAGGGTTGGTGTCTTGTGAAGACTCTCTCCTTGGTTTGCAGAAGGCTGTTCTCTCGCTGTGCCCTCATGTGTTTTTTCCACTGTACACAAGCATTCCTGGGGTCTCTTCCTCCTCTTATAAAGACACACCAATGAAATTGAATTATGACCTCACCCTAATAGCTTAATTTCAACTTAATCACTTCTTTAGAGATCTTACCTCCAAATAAAGGCCCCATTCTGAGGTACTGGGGGTTAGAGCTTTGCATATGAATTAGAGAAGGAGGGGATGCCATTCAGCCCGGAACCATTCTGGAGATTTAGTCGACTCCCTGGTTACAGCTCTTGGGGTGAGAGCTCAGTTAAGAGCCTCATCATTTGCTCCCTCCGTGTGGCTGCCTTCCTGAGCTCCTGTTTCTTTCCTGGACTCGTGTCACTGGGCTATGGTTGAATTATTTTGACTATTTGTACGTTTTGTTAGGAACCCACGGTATGTGCAAAGGGAGAGTGGACATTGTGAGTTCTGATTTGAGATTGATTTTCTGCTGCAAATCTGCATGTAGAACCCGCCAAGGACCAGGCACTGTGCAGTGATGCTAGGTGTTCAGTCACAGCACGAGAGCCAGCACTACCTGACCCTACTGCCCACATTTCTTGCCTGGCATCTTCTCTCTCCAACCTGATCGTGACTTATTAGGGGGGAAATGTCCACATCTCCCTCTTATCCACCCCCATGCCTAGCCCAATTCTTTGCCTGGAGTTGTGGGTATTTAGTAAAAATCACTGAGGAAAAGAAATGCAGATGAAAACTTTAAAAGATCCTGTCACAGTGTCATTTCTTCTTAGCCCCAAAGAAAGAAAGAAAAAAAAACCTGCCTAATTTTTTCTGATTTCAAAGAAGGGGTAAAGAAAAGAAAGACTCACATCTGGCCAAGTTTTAGCTCTGAACACTTTGCATAAGCAGTTAGAAACCCTTTGTTAATGGGCCAGATGGCTGTTGAACCCCAAAAGAAAATTAAATATGCAGGCAGTGGCAATTGAAGGGAGGAATTAGAAATTCCTCTCTAAAGAGAAAGGACTTCATCTGGAGCTGCCCTGTAGGTGTGGTTAATAGCAGCCATCGGTTTCCTAGCAACCAAGCCCCTTTCCCTTTCGCTAGGTCTGGAAATGTTCTGCATAGACACTGAAGGATGCATCCAGCACCCATAATGCCTTTCAGAGGAACTGGAAAAGCCCACACTAATGAGGATGGGAGGGGATGGCTCCTGCCCTCCCAGAGCAGTTTACCTGATGCCACCGATGGACCAACCTCGCTCATTTTGTCATGGAGTCCTGGCCTGGGCAGGCTGCAGAGTCCATGATTCAGAAGTTGGAATACTCTTGACACATAAAGAATTTCTAAGGCAAATCCAGGTGACTTTTCTGCCCACAGTTGAGAGTGTACCCTCATCACAGTTATTCAACTTTCAACATCTCTTTCCGGGATTCCTACAACCACCCCTCGTGGATTTCCTGCCCCTAAGTCTTTCCCTCCTCCAGTTCAGCCTGCTCATTGCAGCCAGAGTCATTTTTGTGAAAGAATAGCCTAGCTATGACTATCTACGTGTACTCATTTCTGTCCCACGAGGCTTTTTGTGGTCTGGCTCTTGCCTACTCTCCAGCCGGTTCACTCGTCCACGTGCACCCTTGGCTTTGGATAGACCATACTACTGTAGTTTCCTGGACACATCAGGCTGTTTCACATCTTGTCCTGTGCCTTACAACAGGCTTTTCCTTCTGAAGGTTACACCTCAACCTCACTTCTGGAATTGCTCAATTCCTCTTTGTCCTTCAGGATTCAGGTCACACGTCTCTTCTGGGAAACTATCCAGAACCCTCTTTTTATCCCTATGTCTGTTTCATATGCTCTCTCTCTCTGCTCCTACAGGACTCTGGGTTTACATCTGTCTTAGCACTTAGGAAAATATGCTCTAGCTGTTGATTTACTTATCTGTGTCCCCAAGTAGATGTAGAGTCTTCAAGGACAAGGAGCTGTGTTTTGCTTTCTCCACACCCAGCGTAGGGTCCGAGACAAAATAAATGCTAAGTAATTGTGCAGTAGATGAATGGGCACACAGTGAAGCAGACAGTATGATTTGGCTACCGATCCAGGTTTCCCATCTCTGTTTACAGTTCTAGACTGGAGTTCTGCTTTTGTGAGATGTCAGCAGAACAGTATGGAAAGAAGTGTATATAATGGCCTAAAGCTCCAAGCATGTCTACACAGAAAATTGCCTTCTAACTTCCCTGGGTCTGTGGTTTAGAAGGCATTCATCAGTGGGAAAATAACCCAAACTTTCTAGAATCTGAGCTTGTTCAAGAAACCTAAGATATCATCTGAAGCAATCTCTCATTTAGTGGAAGAGTGGGTTCTTTACCCACAATCACAGAGATGTGTTTAAATACCTTCCACATCCATGAGCACAGAACCCATTAAGGAAAGCCATTCCATTATTGAGCATGTGTAATTAGAGTCTGAGCCAAATCATTTAGATCTTTATTATAAAATCCAATTCTTTCATTTGCATTACTTGTGGCTCCTCCCAGGTAAGAGAGATATCTCCTTACTCACTGGCTGAAATTTGTTTCAATATATCTTCCTCATATTGGTTTGAACTGAGTCTTTTGTAGCAGCCCAGGCAAAGAGACTTCTTTCTTCTCTATTAGTCTTCATAGAATAGAAGACCACTGTCATCTCCTTTCTCAGCCTTTTGTTTTCTGGGCTTTGGGTCCATTCAACTGCTCTTCACGAGATGTGGTTTTTCTTGTACTTCCTCATCCTGGTTACCAGCTTTTTATATATTTTCATAGGGGTCCTGCTTAATCAACAAGAATGTACCAAATGTCAACTGTAAAGATTATAAAGGTGTGAAATTTTATACTCTTTGCAAGTAAACCAGTTAACCTACCATAGTTTTATGGATGCTGGCAAAAGACATGAGATTTCTGGGTCAGAGACAGAGACAGCAAGAGCAATGGCTGAAGTAGCAGCATTTTATGGTACCAGTTTCCCAAGCCCCAATTATCCTAGTGAGATATGGAAAGGGGCCAGGTAACACGTGAACTCACAGTGGGCTACATTATAGAAGAGGAACCACAAGATTAGGAAACCCCATCTTTTCTGTAATGGAGTTCAAACAAACCTGCCCAACTTTACTCCAAATGACAATGTTAACGTTTTCTTCCAGGGTCATTTGCTATACACATTTTCTCAGAAAGGTAGCTCAGACCAAAAGATTGCCAATACCTCTGTTTGCAAGATGTGCAAAAATGTAAGAGCTCTGTGGAAAGCTGTCTCCCAAAACCCATTGTTGGCCTCAGCACTCAGGAGATGAACCAGTTCTCTGGCTATAAGTGAACCATACAAAAGAGACAAGTTGTACATAGCTCTAGTCTCCAGAAACAACAATGATTGTGAGTACCATCTTTAGGTACATGGAGTAGAAGGACCCGTACCTCAGAGAAGCTTTGCCCTTGAATTACGGAGGATGGCAGCCAGTGGACACACACCCACTCATTCGTTATTTATGAGCACTTTCTCTCCTCCATTGAAGTGTGTATTTAGTGAAACAGGGTTCAGAACCCACGGAATCCCCTTAGGAATGGATTCCATGTCCCATGTGGTTGGTGAGGTTTTTATTTATTGCTTTATATATGCCTATTGTAACCAGCCCACAAGACCAAGCAAAGGGCATGTGTTGTGGAAAATGGCTTTATTATGGAAATTGCTAGTGATTTTTTGTGAACATAACAGTATCAAGCCAGTTTAATCCTGAGAACAGTCCTGAAATTATGACATGTTCTGCCAGAATTTTCAGACCCATTTAGTCAGTTATGTGTCTCTGGGCTTGAGTATTATTCACTTATTTGTTCAACTGATATTGAACAGTGACAGGCACTGTTAGAGGTTCTGAAGATAAAGTAATGAAAAACGCTACTTGCTTGGACCTTACATCCTAGTGGGGGAGATGGAAAACCAACAGGTAAATGCACAGATGAATAATATCAGGTGGCGATAAGTGCAGTGGAGGAAAGGAAGTAGGACAAAGGGGATGGAGAGCCGGGGAGGAGGGTGCTGATTAAGGGAAGGCCTCTCTGGGGAAGATCTGCATAAATGGGGAGGGTTTGCCCTGCCAGGATCTGAAGGAAGAATATTCCATCAAGAAGGAATAGCAAGTACAATTCTCTTGAGAAAAACCAAGGTCAAAGGAGCTAGAGTGGAAGGAGAAAGAGAGAGATGGTTGGAGATGAGGCTTTGCTTTTTTCTGGAGCAATAGGCTTTATATCTTGTGGAAAATCTGAGCTCTTCTCCATAGAGAGAGAAGACTTTATTCCTTTGTCACTGTATTCATCCTTACGAACAAACTTAAAACGTGTAAACTGTCACACTACAGCTTAAGATAGCTTCATAAAACTTTATTTATACTCAGTATTATGTAATAACCTATAAGGGAAAAGGATTTGAAAAAGAATATATATATAATATACACACACACATATGTATATGTATGTATAACTGAATCGTTGTGCTGTACACCTGAAACATATATGACATTGTAAATCAACTATAATTTAATAAAAAAATTTTTTTAAAGATTGTTAAAAAACTTTATTTATATTATTCCCATGCTTAAAACTTTTCATAGATTCCCCAATGAATTACCATTTAAATACAAACAGGTTGAACCCATTTGGTCAATTCTCCAGCCTTACCTTTCATGTGGCACCATCTTTATACCACAGGATCCAGCCTTAAAGAAGCTCTTGAAGGCTCTACAGCAAGACACCATGCAGGATCTTTCTCCTAACGATACCTCTTCCTGGAGTGTCTTTGCCTTCTCTTCCCCCTGTTATCTCACATAAGTCCTTCAAGACTGAGCTGGGTAGGAAACCCTACCTAAATATTCAATCTGAGTAGGGATCCCTCTTCTGTGTTTACTTCCCTCCTACATCTTTCTATTCTCAACTGTAATTGCTTACTTATGTGTGTCACATTTGATGTTGAGCTTCTTGAGGGGAGGGAATCTGGAATTTCATCTCTATATTTCCAGTTCTTAATGTTCTTCGAGGTAGGTGCCTGATAATATTTTTGGTAGAATAGATAAATGAATGAATGCATGAATAGATTATATTTGAAGACTTTCTCCATTAACAGGAAACATTTGAATACCTTCTTCTGGACCACTAAGCTGCTCTCATTATACTGAATACATTTACTTTTAGGCTGCTCAGAACATAATTCAATAAATTGTTTTAAATCTATAATGCATTAATCAACCACATTTCAAAAAGTTCGCACTGCTACTCTCCTCTAATAATCTCAGTATCATTGCATATAATCTTCTTGGCTTTCTTTTTCTCCTAAGAATTAAACCCACTATTTTTTATTCCAGGATTTGTTGTGTATTTCATGGCCTGAGAAACCCGCTTAAGAAGGGTGAGCAGACCCTGAGATCCCTAGAGAAATAGAATCCATCCTTAGGTAGAATTGTTCTTGGGCTACTTTACAAAGAACTTGAATCTCTGATGTCTATGATCTTACTTACATGTGGAATAAAAAAACAAAAAATAAAAGCTGAACTCATAGTAACAGAAAGTAGAATGTTGGTTACCAGAGGTTGGGACATGAGGGAAAGGGGAGATTAAATAAAATTAGAATATTGGTTGCCAGGGATTGGGAGGTGGTCATGGGGTGTTATTGTTTAATGGGTACAGAGTTTCAGTTTTATAAGAGGAAAAGAATTCTGGAGATGGATGTGGGGATGGTTGCACAATAATATGAATGTATTTAATACCACTGAACTGTACACCTAAAATGGTTAGGATAGTACATTTAATGTTATGTCTGTTTTATCACAATAAAAAAAGTTGGGGAAAAAAGTGAAAATCAAAGTCCTTAGCCAGTATAGCTCACAGTAGGGTATGTTAAGTGGTTAAAAGGAATGCCCCTGAGTTACTGCTGCTCAAGCGATGTGGAACGCTTGTTTCAATTCTGGATATTTCAGAAAAAGGCCCTGAGACAAGGATTTGAGTGAGATAGTTTATTTGGAATGTGTTGGGAATCCCAGTAGGGGGCCAGGGGAAATAATGCAGGGAAGAGAAGCTGTTCAGCAAAGAGTGTACAACTAAGCCAGCTACCCTGGTGGGTGACTGGAGCTTCATCCCAAGGGAAACTCTGGGAAATGATGCAAAACATGCTCCTCACGAGTATCCAGCTCAAGAAGAGAGGGAGCTGGGGTATTTGTACTGCCACTCCCAAGAGTCATTGATTGAAGATAACTCAGGGGTTGTTCATTTCTGAACATTTCATGCTTGCCTCCCACTCTGACTGTTGCAGCTGGGGTAAGAAAAGCAGAGTTCCCAGGTACAGAGATGCACATACTGACCGGCAAGCAGAGGGAGAGGGACAAGGGTAGGGCTCTGACAGTGTTCACAACAGTACTATGCTCAGCAAGTGTCTTTCCCAGCTCTGAACAATACAGGGGTCCATACTAAGCTCACGTCTCAAACAGCTGTCCTACCCAACCAATGAGAATAAATGCCCACCCACTGCAGCCCCACATGACAGTGAGCTTGGGGAAGACCCAGGACTCAGGTTTTAAGAGAGGGCTACAACACCAAGCAAGCAACCAAAAGACTTCCTCGGAGTTAGCAAAAGAGCGGGCACCCAAAATTCTAGACAGCATGTCAAAGGCAAACAAAACTGAAATAAAAATAAATTGATAAAGACTTTGCTTAACGTGAACAGTGATTAATCACAGAAGTAACAGCTGAGAATAAAATCAGGGTGACAAGCTGGTATAAGGCACACATCATGGGATCAACCAGAGGAGAGGGAAAAGCAGAGAAAGGAATCTAAGTGACGCCTGTATAAGATATACTTCCTTGGTCCAACTGGATCAGGATTTCTTGTAGAGCCTTACAAAGGAGGACCTGCATATTGATGTTAGAATATCCTTGTACTCATGGCTGTTGTAAGTGTTTCTGTCTAATCATCTGTTTGGTTCCGTTTCCATAATGAAGGATTAGTCCTGCTCAGCTAATCCTTTTATCATCTTTGTAAAATCTTGAAATAAAGAACTATCCAGGTAGTGCTGTGTTCAGATACCAAGCCTGGGAGGATCCTATGTGATTTTTGCTAAGTCGAAGCACCCAGAAGGTATAAACCATAAAAGCACCCCACCCTCTCCCCACACGTGGATTTCTGCTGGGTATGCTGGCTGCATATCACAAAATGTCTCCTGAACAGCAGGAATTTTAATTAAATCAGGAGAAATCTAATTTGGCCTAAACTGGCTTGCAACGAAAGGTGTTAAGAGGAACAGAAATTGTTCTGCAATACGGACGTTTGTGGAAGGGACAGGCTCAACCCACTGGCAACTGTAATGAAAAGTGATGTTGAAAATATGAAGCCTACTGAAGAAGGCAGAAAGCCTGAAAATACTAACCTGTGATATTCTGATTACAGAAAGAAATGTATTATAAACATTCACTCCAAAAACTGATGGCTTCAGAAGGTACAACAAATATTGGAGGTTGATTTCTGATAAGCTTGGAAGGAAATAGTGGAGGAAGAAGAGGAGGAAAAGATGAGTGTAAATCACTATGACTTATATAGACTGGAAGAGGAGGAGAAGAGTATCCCAGTTTGGACAGAGAGAGTAATAAATATCATCCTCCTTCGCCTTTCCAAGCAGTAGAATTTACTGGAATGAGAAAAAGACCTTTGACAACAGGCTTGAAAGGATGACCAAGCAGAACTCCAAAGGTCTAGCAAAAGGATAAGAGGGTAAGAAACTTGAAGATACCCGCAGTGGAGTTGCAGTTGTGAATCATAGGACTTAGACTGGGTGGGAAAGAAAGAGAAGCATTGGAAAGGGGGGTGACGGGCCACCTGACAAAGGGAGGTTTGGGAGTATCATGGTGTGCAGAATCAGAAGCATTGTAAAAAAGCAAGTAAGCTGGAAAGAAGGGACTTTAGGTCATTGTGGGATACAGAAGCTTATATTCTTACTGGTCTAGGATTCCTGCCAATAAAGCAAGGGTCACGGGGAGTCACAGAGAAAAAGGAGCTTGGAGGTCCGGCTGCTGGGTGGTTCATCTACATAGATGTTGCCCATGACAATTGAAGGAATTGGGGTGGAGAGGAAAGTAGCTAAGTAATTGCCAAAGTCTCCGTAAAGAAGGGAGGAGGTCAGGAGTTAAGCAAATAAAGGCAATGAGAGGTGGTAAAGAGTGACATGGATGGATGTCATTAGCTTCAAAGGAAGAGGGCTTTTATTTCCATGCAGATCAAAGAGTAATGGTCTGGAAGCAGCGAGGAGAACTTCCCCCAAGCCTGTGTCCCTGCGAGGCATGACGTGTGGGAGAAAACTCAGCCTCCAGCCAAAGAGGAAGTACGTGTCCTCTCAGGTCCAGCTGCTATTTTGGTAAAGTGGGGTCCTCAGTTCTGTCCTGTACTGTAGTAGCTCCCCCGGGTGTTAAGGATGCACAACCAAATAAAATAAATAAAAGTGTTCATGATCAGATAAATCTTAGATATACTGCCTGATTGACCTTCCTCTAGGAGAATCACGCTCAAACTAGAATATTCAGAAAATCCTCTAGAGTAGAAACGTGTTTTATCCTAATGTTTTCCTATTTATTTGACCACCAATTCATGGCTTTGGGGGGATACCTAGCAATGCCTCAAAAAATAGGTGTACTGTGGCAAGTGGGAAAAGATGAGCTAAGGTAAGAAGGAAGGAAGGTTTCAATGAAAAGGTACAAGGTTAAATATATAGAGGTATAATGTGGGGTGCAAAGCCAGCCTGCCTGATTTTGCATCCCAGCTCAAGCATTTCCCAGCTCTATAACCTTGGGCAAACTGCTTGTTCTGTATGCCTCAGTTTACTTATCTATAGAAGAAGAAGATGAGGAGGAGGACGAGGATATAGAGGAAGAGGAGGAGGAGACCTATAGTATAGGTGGTGGTGGTGATTAAATTAACACAGGAATGCTTAGAATACGATATATGGTGTATGACATGTGGACCCTAGGTGAGAACTCTTATTACTGTAGAGTTTATTTGCAATGGAAGGAGAGTTCCAAGTGACAAACTGGTTCCAAACAGTGGGAACTGGCAGAAGAGGGTAATCCCAGCTCCAAAGGAGAAAGGTACGAAAATCATAGATGAACCTGAACTGTGTAGAAATGTGGATCTTAGGGGCACTTCCCCAGAAACTTTATTAAATATCCTACCCACCTGCAAACCAACTGTAGGGGCTGGCAGTTTAACAGTTCCATACTGTCTGCTGGGGGAGCTACACAAGACAGGATGAACACGCTCTAGCATGTTTATTATTTAAATTTCCTCTGATGTGACTTTTTCATTTGTTTCCTTTGCCCATTTATATATCAAGGTGTTTTTTTGTTTGTTTTTTTGTTTGTTTGTTTGTTTTATATCAAGGTTTTAAATGATTTTTTATCCAAATGAAAAACCATCCCCCTCTGCCTCTTTCTCTTTGCTGGACTCTGAGAAAAACCCTGAGCCAGTTCCATTCAAACCAGTCATGTCAATGACCTTGTCAAGGAGAATATTAAGAGGCATAATCAATTTCTTTTTTGATAAGGATAATGGGTGAGAACTCAGAAGCCGTTCTGGTTGGAGAATCTTTCCCAAGGCGTTGTAAATATTTTCTTCTCTTTTCACTCAATATCTTTTCAAATTACTAACCCAAGAAGTCAGTTCTTTCTTTTTAGCTGACAGTTTTGAATCAGGAATGTTGTACCGTGTCCACGTCTCTGAAATCTAATAAGATAGAACAAGATTTTCCTGCTCTGTGAGAGGGCAGGAGAGGAAGTGGAGAAGAATGCTCTAGGCCACCATCAAGGAGCCCTGCCTCTCTCAGACGTCCTCCCTGGCGGAGATGACAAGGGTATTAACTTATTATTCAAGGCCCAGCCTGAGAAAGCATGGTGTCTGACCTTCAAAAGATTCCATGCTGCTACCTCACACCCACCCAGGACTTTACTCTTTACAAACCCTATCGTCTTCCCACTGTTCGCTCACAGCACTCCCGTCTCCGTGGGCAGCTCTATGTTGATGGGGCAACACCTGTTTTTGGTATTTCTATATGTATATGAAAACACCTGAAATGGAATCATTTACACCTTGAGAAATATTCAGAGGATTATATGCTGTGTTAAAAGAACAATGGGCTCTCCAGGATTTCAAAAATGGAAACGGAGGCTGACAAGGATGATCCAGGACAAAATGGGGATTGTAGTTCACATGCAAAAGTACACCATGAATCCCTGACTCAGGACCCTGGAATAGGAAGGGTATTTTAATAATAACCACCGTTACTGTGCTAAGTGTTGTATTATATGTTACCTTATTTGATCCTCACCTTGAATCAGTGATGTGAGTATTATTTTTTTTTTCAGTTTGAATAAAGGAAACTGACGTTTAGAGAGCAAAGTGACAACTCAAGTATCAATGCTTCTCAAACCTATGAAAATCAAACATGTGTGGATTCTGTTAAGTGGCAGAGCCAATTCAGTAGGTCCGAGGTGGGGTCTTTATACCTCATTTCTAATAAGCTCCCAAGTTATGTCAATGCTGCTGTGGCCCAGATTACTTTTTGGATAACCAAAGTTAACTCTACACTATAATGGCCCTTACTATTTTATTCTGGAGTGAACTGGAGCTAACTGACATATGGACATTGAGGGAGGGAAGGGTGGACAGGGGATATTGAGGGCAAGAGTGATAGTTATGCAGAACTTAAGGGATCTTGGAAAAAATATTTTTAGATAAAGAGATACAAGAGTGGATATGAAAATTCAAGATAAATGCGAAAATCCAGAGTACAGGACATTCATTCAATCTGTCAAGAAATATTTATTGATCTCCGACTATGTTCCAGGTCCTGTGTAAGATCCTGGGGACACAATCTCTCTGGTGGCTTAAACTCTAGTGTGAGGCAAATAATTAATCAATTAAAATACATATGGGAGTGCCGGGGGAGGGGGGGGAAGTAGGAACCACCTTTCCAGACCTGCAAAGTCAGGAAGACGTCCCTAAAACATGATGCCTAAGTGAAAATTTAAATCTGAATAAGAGTTGGCCAAGTGACGGTTGCAGGGGAAGGTGGGATTTTCCAGGTCAAGGAAAGAATATGATTGAATGATAGGAGGTGGGCAAAGCGTGACTCTGGAGGAACTGAAAATGTTCAGGATGGCTGGAGCTCAGGACAGATGAAACTACAGAAGGATGAGGAACAAAGAATAAAGAGGACTCGTCCTTCAAAGCCTAACCCACCCACATCAACCAAATCAATAAGCAAAGTCGGGGGCAGGAGGGGGGCGCATACTGCCTATTCTTTCCTTCCCAGCTATTTAGCCAACAGAGATTGCTTGGGGACACATATGCTGAAACAGGAAATTCAGTCCCTGGCACTTGTTCCTTTGATGAGCCTCCATTGAAGAATGTAAAATCCTTAGTCTTCAAACCCCAAGAAAAAGCTATTAGATGAAGACTTTGGGGAACAATGTCAGATCCCCACACATTCCAGGCTGAAATATGACTCATAAGGAAAGTACTTAGGGATTAGCAAACTGACCCTGAACTGGGAAAGAGCTGGGAAGATCAGTAACAACCAGGTCAATGGAGCATGTGCTTTATGACAGTGCTTCCTCCCAGGTATTTCACTCACATCTCATTTTACCTTCTCAACAGTCCTATGAGAAAATGCTATTGCCATCTATATTTTATAAATAAGGTAACAAAGCTTTTAGAGAGATGAAGCAACTTTCTTCTTCCATTTTGCTGGCTAGAAATTGTTGAGACTTGATTTGCCCCCAAGTTCATCTGAATTGAAACCCATTCTCTTTTCCATTATAGATTATTACAAGATATTGAATATAGTTCCCTGTGCTATACAGTAGGTCCTTGTCTATCTATTTTTTATATAGTAGTTTGTATCTACTCATCCCAAACTCCTAATTTATCCCTCCCCCTTTTCCGCTTTGGGAACCACAGGTTTGTTTCCATGTCTGTGAGTCTGTTTCTGTTTTGTAAATAAGTTTATTTGTATCATTTTTTAGATTCCACATGTAAGTGATATCATTTGTCTTCCTCTGTCTGACTTACTTCACTTAATATGATAATCTCTGTGTCCATCCATGTTGCAGCAAATGGCATTATTTCATTCTTTTTGATGGCTGAGTAACATACCATTGTATATATATCTTCTTTATCCATTCATCTGTCAGTGGGCACTTGGGCTGTTTCTATGTCTTCGCTATTGTTAATAGTGCTGCAATGAACATTGGGGTGCATGTATCTCGAAACCCATTCTCATACATTTTACAGAATAAAGACAGAAGGGAGAAAGGACACATCTGAAGAGTGGCACATGGCTGCTTGCTTGAAGCAGTTCTTTGGTTGAAGGGTCTTAGAAATGGATGTGGTCCTTTGGTGGCTAAGAGTGATTTGGGAGACCCAGTCTTGGTTAGACAACTAGAACAGTAGTCAGCATTCAGCAACAGCCTAAGCTCAGAGCCAAAGCAGAGAGGACACAAAGCCAGACTTGGGTCCAGCCTGGAGGTGCATTAGAAGGAGCATACAGAGTCACTAGTCAGGATAGACAGGTTTTGCTGTGGTAACAACCCCACAATTTGAGACCACAAAGCTGCATTTCTCACTGATAAAAAATTCAGCTCGCTCAGGTATCTCTCTAGGTCAACCATTCTCCATGGTTGACCTCAAATTCCAGGCTGCTGGAAATGCCACCATTCTCTGCAGCTTCCTTGTTTAATTCAGCAGGGAAGAGCAAGACTGGATAATGACATATGGTCCTTTTATTGCCTCCACCCAGAAGTGACACTTTCCACTTCCATCCACAGAGAACATATCACATGGCCTCACTTAACTGCAAGGGAGCTGAGGAATGCAGTACTCCATGCACTGGGAGTGGGAAAAGAACTGGACATTGATGGACACTGGTATCCCTGCCATGGGACCTTCTAGAGGGTTCTCAATAACATGCCCCACTGTATAGTAATTTACTAGAAATCCACAATCTGAAAAGTGCCCTCATATCATCCACTGGCAGTATCAGCTGATACAATTGTACTCATTACACTATCCCAAGGCTTTGGCTTATTAGACACTGAGTCCTAAGTCCTCTGACCCAAGAAACACAATTCTGATTCTCTCCCAGAATTGGAACACAAATTTGGGGCATCTCTGTGTGTATCCTTAAAGGAAATCTTTTTATGCATACCTGAGCTCAACTTGATTTCTGTTCCTTCGTGACCTCCATATTGATAAATGTAAATAGTTGGCTCAGACTGAAGGACTGACAGCACAGGCATTGCTTGGGTAAATTAAATACCATGAGCTCAACTTGATTTCTGCTCCTTCGTGACCTCCATATTGATAAATGTAAATAGTTGGCTCAGACTGAAGGACTGACAGCACAGGCATTGCTTGGGTAAATTAAATAGGGTCTGTTTATTTTAAAGATTCAGAAAAAAGTTCATAAAGTCAGGATTCACAGTAGACAGATTAGCAAGACAGATTAGTCTCCAGGAGCGACTGAGATGTAAACTTCTATACCGTAAAGCCCTCCTTCTGGATCCCCAAATCTGAAAGAGAGTGTGGATCGCATCAGAATGTGTGAAAGTCCAAATATATCTCTGTGAAGAGTCAGCTTTACACACATAAGCAGTCCTGTGTGTAGGCTGGTCTGGATGCCTGCCAGAGACCCTGTCATCAAGGGCAGATTCAACTCATTAATCTTAATATTTAACAATAGGCACCACCCTTACAGTGAGCAGATCAGTTCTGGAAGCTCAGGGAAATGGCCAGCAGCCTCTGAAGGGGTCCTGCTCAGCTGGAGTCATAAGACATCTAAGTCAAGCAGGGCTTTCACCTTCACCAACGCAGACACTTGAATTCTAAAGGGCAAGAATGAAGTAGGAACCACGGTTACATTTCAAACTTGAAAATTCTTTGCTAAGCAAAATGGGGTCAGGAGCTATGATCATCAAAATGCACAAAGTTTCTCCTTTTCTTTCTTTTTTTTTTGTCTTTTTTTTCACCCTTTAATAACACTTGTGGCTGAGAATAAAAGAGAAAAGGTAATTATCTTAAATGTTTTTAGTGGCATTTATGCACGTGCCGCCAGAATACCCTTAACTCCATCTGTTCTTCTCTTGCGTCTCCTTAAGAGGAGTGATGCCACTGTCATCATAATTCAGTCACACCAGTGGAGAACCATCTTATTGGAATGGGATGGAAATTAAAGACAATCATCTCCAACCAAAGTTTAACAATTTCTTCTGCTTAAGAACCTGAGAAAAGTAGTACAGAAAGAGAGGGATAAGCAAAAGTGGCAGAAGGTAAAATATAAGAAATTTAATCTCTCAAAAGACCTATAAAATCTGGGCTTCAGTTTATAGACACATTGTATACACTTACCAAGGAAAAGAAAATATATCCAACAAATTTCTTTGTTGCTGTTTGTTTTTAATGTCAGAACTTGATTTCTTACAATAACATTTGCTCATTGTAGAAAATTTAGAAAATACAGATAAAGAAAAGGGAGAAAATTTAAATCACCCATAGTCCTGCCACCCTGAGAGATTCTTTGTTGACTCTATAGATGCATATTTACATCTGTCTCTATTTGTCTATCTATCTATCTTATCTATCCACACACACACACATACACACAAACACACAGTTTTTACAAACTGTATTGTCATTTTAGACTCTTAACAATACATCTTGGTAGTAAGCAATGCTAGTATTCATCAATATCCAGTTACCCTCTACTTTCAGGCCCACTAGGTGACTTACTTCTCTGTCCTTTGAGATTAGATGCAGCCAATGACTTTAGCAAATAAAATTGGAGCTGAAGTGACATATGACACTTTGAGGTGGAAGCATTTAATCTCCAGTAGTGACTAGCTGATCTGCCCTTTCCCTGCTGTGACATGGCGGTGCCATATGATAGAAATATCCTGAAATGCTAAGTTAACACATGGAGGAGAGCTGCCCTTGAGAGTTACCTGCTTGTTATGGTCTTTGTTGTAAGATATTAAAAAGTTGGGGGCTGTTACTGCAGCATAATTGAGTTAGCTCCACCAAAACGATCTTTAGCATTGTTCTGACATTAAACATTATTCTAAAAAAACATTAAAAGGCTGAATTGCATTTCATCATAATTTATTCAGACAGGCTCTTATTGTTGAATATTTAAATTACTTCCAAATTATAATCAGTTTTGTAAGGAACACATTTTTAGGTTTATTTTACTTATATTTATGGTTATTTCCTTAAGGTGCAATTGTAGAAGGGAAAGCCAGAGTTCAATATATATATATATATATATATATAACCATAAGTTTTAAAAAATATAGTGCCAAAACATCCTACAAAAAATAAAGATTGTTGGCAGAATCATCAATGGCATAAAGAATAGATTATTTCTCTATTTGACATAAATATTCTATCTATCTATCTTTTAAAGGTGAAAATGGTGCCCCATGGTTTTTACTTGCAATTCTATGAGTTACATACATTTTCATAATTGTATAGGTTATTTGTATTTCCTCTTTTGCAAATTTTTTCATTTTCTTACTGCTTTCTTATTATCTTTGCACTTGTTAATACATAATTATTGATATTAGTGAAACGATACATTCCTTAAAAATAAACCTTTGCCACATGCACTATGCACACTTTTTCCAACCATTAATTTGGTTCAAAACGTTCCACTGTCACTTATGTTTTTTAATATACAAATGTTTTGATTGTCTTGTCTTTCAGGTTATCAGATTTATTACTGTTTTTTCTTTAAGGTTTTTGCCTCTAGTAGCATGTTATGAAAACCTCCTTTTTCCCCCAAATATAAATAGTCACATATTTTTTCCTAGTACTTTGTGATTTTGTTTTTATATTTAAATCTTTGATACATATGGTATATAAGTTGAATATGGAATAAAGTTCAGATCTATTTTTTCTCCAGATGGCTGGTTTTTCTAACATTGCTTATTGAAAAAATCCTTCCTTTCCATACAAGTTTTAAATGCCATGTTTATCCATATACCAAGTTCTGAAGAATTCTTGAGACTGGACTTCTATTTTGCCCTACTGACCAATCTGTCATTGTCAAAATTGGTACCAGGCTGCTTTTATTATTGTATCTTTATACTCTTCAATATCTCATATCTTATATTGCTATTCTTTTGATACATTTTCTTGCTTATTTTTAAGTATTTATTTTTCAAGTTGAATTTTTAAAATATTCCATTAGGATTTTCATCTTTCCCAGTAGCATTATTCAAGTCTTATTTAATGTCCTTGGTCTCATTAATTCACTCAAAAAATACTTATTGAGTATTTTCTATGAGCCAGGAATCATTCTAGATATTGATGATACAATAAAGAACAAACAGAATTCCTTGCCCTTATGGAGCTTATAGTCTAATAAGAGAAGAGAAAAACATTGAACAAGATAAACAAGTGCAATAGAGCTTATTAAATAGTAGTAAGAATTAAAGAGAAATAATAAAGCTGGGAAGAGGAATATGAAATATCATTGTCGATGGTTTTCATTTATCCTTTCTTTGAAGCGGAGCATCAGGGTAAGAGATTTGGGCAGAGGAGGTGAGCCTGTGAAGGATAAGGGAGCTGGAAAAGGCAGAAGCACCTTCAGACACCAATGAAAGTCTGACGTCCATTAAAAAAAAAGAGAGAGAAGGAGGAATAGAGAGAGAATAGAGGAATAGAGAGGGAGGAGGAAATGGGTAAAAAGAGCCTCTGACTGCGGCTTTTAGAAAGTCTCAACCGAGCTGACAGGGAGCTGACACCATTGCGCTTCAGAAGACGCCTGCATCTGGCAGAAAAAGCCTTTATTTTCTGGCACCCCATCAGGCTCGCTCATTGGCTGGGAGCATCGGGGGCGTGGCCTCTGCGGGATGGATCATATTCCCGCCAGAGGTGGGGCAGCTGCAGGCATCAAGTTCTAAGGGCTGAGGAAGAGCTGAGTAGCGACCCTCCATGGCCACCACAGGGGGGGAAAGTGTTAACATTTTTAATAGGTTGGTTTTGAAGTTTAGTACATATACCTTGTATATTTCTTACGTACTCATAACAATTCTTTAATTTGGGTTGATATCATTAATAGGCTGTTTTTTCCATGTCCTTTGAAATTAATTGTGGCTAGTATACAAGAAACCTAAAATTTGGATATTTTATAACGTACCACCTTGCTGAATTCCTATTAATTTAGTTCTTAGGCTGAGATCCTTACGTTGTTAAGAATGTCATCACAGTTTTTTCTCTTCCGAAAATTCTGCTTCATTTCTTTTCCTTATCTTATTGCCAAATCAAAGTTGAAATATAATGATGACAGTGGAAATATTCATGTTCATGAAAATCCCTTTAAGTCTTATCATTAAGGATTATGTTGGATGTTCCATTCCAAGAAAATGTGAAAAAAAAATATTCCTAGATCAATTTCCTAAGAAAATCTAAATTGCCAAAATTAATTTAGGAGGTTGATCTAGGAACATTGTTGTCACGTCTTGCTATAGAATCGCAGATAATATACTCATACATTCGCTGCCTCCTTGCTATCTGTGATCATATCTTTGATCATTCTTAGTGTCTGTGGTTGTGCTTTTACTTATTCTTTTTCTTCATCAGGCTTCAAGAAGTTTCCTTCTTTTATGGGTCTTTTCAAAGAACCAGTTCTTGAAGTATCCATCATTTCTGCATTTTTTTCTTTTCTAATTTATTAATTTCTGCTTTCAGGATTCCTTGATTCATTCTTTGCTTAATTTAATTTAATTTCACAGGCTTTTAAAAGAGAAAAAGTGATATCTGTCTGTGCATTTTATAGCTAACACCAATCTAGCTGCATCTCTAATCATAATATTAATAATCACAGGCAGCATGGGGTCATGACCAAAGATGGAGACTCTGATCTGTTGCCAATTGCCTGGTTTATATCCCAGCTCTACCTTTGCCAACTGTGTGCCATGGACAAGCAGTTTCCACATCTGTAAAAGGAGGATTATTATTATAATAAAACTTACCTCATAGGGTTAGTGTGAAGATTACGTGAGTTAATATTTGTAAAGATTTTGAAACAGGGCTTGGCTCACAGTAACGGCTATGTAATACATGAATAAATTACATTCATGGAGTACTTTATCCTTTGCAAAACACTTTCATATTAATTTTCTCCCTTAGTTATCATGACAACCCCATGAGGCAAACAATTCTCATCCCTACTTTATACCTGATAAAACTGGAACTTCAACAAGTCAACTTGCATGAGAACAGTGAATGGAAGACCAGGTCTTATGACCCCGTGATAAGTGTATGGCTTAAAGCCCAAATTGCCTCTTTTGTCTGAGGGGCTTAGGTGGACAGAGAGAGAGGAGTTCATGTTTGGTCCAGGTTTAGGCACTGGCAACTCTTGCAGATTTTGAGCCTTTTGACTGGATGGCAAACTTCCCAAGGCTGAGACCAGCAGCTCAATCAACTATCAAGAAGTTTGGGGCTCTTAGGCCCCTGGACATGTGCAGCCCACGGCAGCAGGAAAAGGCCACATGAGACCTGATCTAGGTGCGAGAGATATGAGTTCTGGTCCTGGTCCTGTCCCATCTTACTCCATGTGCATGAACAGGGTACTTTGCTCTGCTGTCTCTCAATTTTCTCAAATCCTAAGTCGAGAAAATAGTATCTGCCTGCTTGTGTCAAAAGGCCACTCTAGAATTCAAAATAAGTTGATGGCAGTGAAACATATTGGAAGCTTATAAAATATTCCACATATGCAAGACATTGTGCATGTTAAAGGTATCTGCCCTACT
Source organism: Eschrichtius robustus (assembly GCF_028021215.1). NCBI lineage: Eukaryota > Metazoa > Chordata > Mammalia > Artiodactyla > Eschrichtiidae > Eschrichtius > Eschrichtius robustus. Next base: position 107,943,977 of record NC_090827.1, on the reverse strand, counting down.
GCTTTCTTTGCTTACACAACGGAGAAGAGAAAACCAGATGTGGAAGCAGCTCCCAGACATCATGCCTGCCCCCAAATTCTTTGTTCAGGAAACTTCCCTCACATCAAGAGCATCATTATCTTTGCACTGGAGAAAAAAAAATCTGTACGGTCTCTGAACTGAAATCTAATTTCTAATTGGCTTCTCTTAGATTGTCAACCGTAGGAAATGGAACACAACAGAATTTTCCACAGGCACTGTTTTCCATGGCACACCCAAAACCAGCAGGAAAGAGCCTGAACCAAAAATTTCCTTTGGCATCTAGCTCTTCATTACATTGTAAGAGTATGGGCCACCTGGGGAAAATAATCAAATATAGGAGGGAAGGAGACACATCCAATTCTGGATCACATTACCTGAACTGTTTCCATAAGTATATATTTCTCCAGATTCTAGGAATCATCCACTGAAATCTTTTGACAGTTTAATTGATTGTATTTAGGTTTCTTTTTTTGCAACAAGAACTGACTCTGTTGCTACCTACCTAGTCTTTTCTTGATGAATAGCTACCTTTGATTTTCCCAAGTTTGCAGAATTGGAATTGGAAGGAAATATGTAAATCACAGCTGCAAGATGGGCAGGTGAGGGGGGGAGGTGCTGCCCTGACCTCTATTCCCAGTAGAATCCCCTTAAAGCTCAAGCAGGAGATGTGGGCAGCTGGATTGTAGAATCCTTCCTACAAATAAGAAAAAGAGAAATAGAGAGAGAGAGCACGCTGTTTTCTGAGAGCTGACAAGCTTTATCCTTCATGAGTTTCATTCCTCCCTTGCTCTGTGTATGTGGGAAGGAGGCAAGAAGGGAGGGTATTAGGAGAGAGAGAGACAAAGAAATCAATGTCCATGTCCAATGCATTGCAAGAGAGGACCCTGGCTGGACTCACCATTTGTAGAGAGGGCAGCAATGGTCTGTGGCCACCTCTGGATGCTAGTGACACCCCACTCAAGCCAGAAAGGACCCCCAGAGCAAAAGAACTGCGCCTCCAAAGCCCTTGTGAACTTAGCCTGCTCCTAACCAAATTTAGGTTATGTCCCTAATGAAGAAGGTATCAGGTTCAGCTGCTCTGTCCTCTTCAGACCACACTGGGGCAGTGTATAGTTGAGAGCCAGCAAGAAGTGGAAGGAAACTGGTGATTATTGGGTATTACTACATATCAGACACTTGTTAATGGAGACACACATACACGTGCATGTGCGCACACACAAACATAAACTCTCATTCAATCCATTAGAAGGTTCCATGTGGGCAAAAATTTTTGCCTGTTTTGTTCACTGTTCTATCCCCAATGCCTTACACATGGTAAGTTCACAAGAAATATTTGTGAAACAAGTGGATGAATCTTTACAACTCAAAAGGAGTGGAATAATTGTTGATCTTGTTGTAAGATGGGGAAGTTAAGTTTCAGAGGATATTAAGTGGACAAGCTGGGATTCAAACCCAGGTGTGTCTTGACAGCTGACATCTTTCAGGTTACACTGCTGTCCTCTGACAGCAAACCAGAGTGTATACAGAGGAAGGTGAGGTCAGGGAACTTGAAATAACGTTCTATAAAGAATCACTGAGCAAGTGAAACATTTATTCGAGAAAAGGAACACCCCAAGCTCACAAGCTATGGAGAGCCCCCTCCCCTTCCTGGGCTTCTGTCCTTCCCCAGTGAGATGAGGGATTGCGCTAGATGGGAGTGCAAACAAGTGGCACGTGGGCCACCACTCTCCACTTCAGCTCCTATGACAGACGTTACTCATTGATCATAGCATTCTTTCCCACTGAACTTGGATGAAATTTCTTAAGTATTCTCGACAGCAGTCCATGCAACCCCACCCATTAATTAAAGTTGGCATGCATGGGAAAGGCTCTTTGACTTCTCTAGACTAAGGAATCTCTAACATTCCTGAAATTTATTTCTGTCCGTAAATCCATCGCTGTTTCTATCTTGCTGTGTATATTGTCTAGCACGCTAAGACATCATGAATAAAGAAAGCTTCCAATCTTCCCTGAAAGCAGTAGCATAAAAACCAGGAAGCCTCCAGACTCTGAGTTTATCCTTATACTGTCCTCTATTGAGACGACCTTCCAGATGGAAAATAATGTTTTAACTACAAATCATCTAAATATTGTTGATAAACAGATCTCCTTTTCTAAGACTAAGACAATACCTATTACCAAGACTGTATTCCACAAGCAAACTAAAGTAAAAAATTGGGACGGATTTTAAATTTAAAGTATTGGCCTCATGGATTGGCTTGTAGTCAACATTTTCTTGAGTTACACATACATTAAAGATTGCCATGAAATAAGATGACACATTGAAAATAATAGTATCTGAGTAGTATCATGTCTGGATTTTAGCCAAGCTCAAGGAATATAAAATAAATTTGTTTTTTTATGGTAGCCTCATGGCTGGCTTTTAATGGTTTAGGAAGAGTAAGGGAGAGGATTTCATATTGTTTTTTTTTTCAAGTGTACATTTTAATAACACAAATAACCTTTAGTAGCTCATGAGGTATTCCACCAATGCCATAAAAGTATAAAACATAAATTTCTTGTTTAGAAATCCTAATGTTTGTTGTTCTACCAGGGTCATTGGTTGCAAACAACAGAAATCAACTCTGGTTGATGTAAATAGGAAGGGAATTTATAGGAGGGTTTTGGGATATTCAAGGAATGGATCTAAGGTTAGAAAAATAGGTGCAGGAAGTGCTTCAGGGGACTAAGAGGCAGGATCCTGTCCCATCACTACAGGCCACATGCCCCTCCCACCCCCTCAACACTGCTGGACTCAGCTGCCCTGGGCTTTCACTTTTGCACCAATAAATTCCTGAGTCTATCATAACTGCCATGAATAATGTCTGACTGTTCCTGTGTCTTTTATTATTTCCTCCTAAATAAAAGTCCAGGCAGAATTTTCTGATTAGTTACACTTACATTTTGGTCAAGTCTTTACCGATTAGCCTGTGGAGACAGAAAATACCTGCCCCTTCTTGGGCTTCTGCTCAAACAAGAAAGTGTTCAGAAGCTGGGCAAGCTAAATGACTAAAGCCCATGACATCTGTTAAAATAAAGTGCCCAAAATGAATACAAAGTGAATGTCATGTCAGTGAAGTACCCCAATAACCAATAACTATAATTGATTGAGCATCTACTTTCTTCCAGGCCATGCACTGGGTACCATATATAATCCCCTTTATCTCGTTTAATCCCTTATAACACCCCTAATGAGACAGACATCAGCATCCTCATGTAAGGGGCATGGAAAGAGTCATTTGCCCAGGGCCACACAGCTTGTCAACACCAGAGCCGTAATTCAAAGGAAGTCCTTTCTGAAGCCAAAACTATGCCCCTAACCACTACGCAAAGCTGTGTCTCCATGAACATTGCAATGTGGCCTGGGTCAGGGCTTGCCCTTAACAGGTATGTGATGAATGTTTGTTTTGATGCTTCCTTTCAGCAGACATTCATTCAGTAAGTTCTTACTACATATAAACCATTATCATAGGCATCATGGGGCACATTTAATGTAGCAAAGCCCACGTCCATCTCTAACTACAATATGGAGAATAATGAAATACTTGCAAGAGACAAATACAAGATAAGTCACACCTTGAAAATTCCTTGAGGGCAAGGACTGTGTCTTTCTTGCTCAACTTATCTCCTCAGTGCCTCACGGTGCTTGGCCCTGAGCTCTCAGTAAATATTTAATAAATGGATAAAAATAACCAATATTCGTTAAGCACTTACAGGGAGCCAAGCACTCTGTTAAGCCCACAAGAGAAAAGTGCTATCATTATCTCCACTGTGAATGCTCTGGCTTAGAGAGGTACTTTGCCAAGGATCTCATGCAGGTGAGGAAGCACAGTTAGGATACAAACCCATCCTGCGCCTGGAAAGCTTATCAACACTCAGTAAGAAGCGCGACTCTGGTAGGAACCCTTTTCTCGGCACCGCACTCCCCAAGCCAACGTGCTGGCAGAGCTGCAGTTCCCCAGTATCTCCATCATGGGGCGCTGTGAGACTGTATGCACAGGTCCGCCTCCATCCCTGTCCTGCAGTTCTGGGAGGCCAGAACTACTGTCTGGAAAGCAGGCAGCATGAATCTAAAGAAAATAAAGATTATAAATCAATTATACTTCAATTAAATTTTTAAAATTTTTTTTGAAAATAAAGAATGAATGAATCTTAATGTGATATACTCTCTCAACTTTCAAGCTTTTCCTTCCCAACCCTTATCACAGTTGAAATTACATATCCATTGATGTAATCATTCATGTGGGATCTATTGCCCCATAAAAATATAAGCTCTGTTGGGGCAGGGACCGTATCTCTTGTTCACCTTGGCACCTATCACTGTGTCTGACACATTCCAAGGGTTTAATAAATATATGTTGAATGAATATAACAGCCAGGCTTTAAAGCTGCCTAAAAACTGCACACATTATTTTTTCCATCTATCTATTTCCTTCATCAAGGAAGTAATATGGCTCATAGGAACAGAGAAGAAATCTAGGCTATATTCCAGACATCTTTTCACAGCTTTGGCGGCTGGAAAGAGGAAAATACCCCAAGTCACGTGATTTTGTACTTAGAATATTAATTTTCCCTAGGTCATGCAGAAACAGTGATACTTTACTTAATGAAATGCTCTTGTACTAATTTCTATTTGTATGCAAAAGACGTCATCGGTTTAACACATGGAGACAATCTCCTCCACTTGCGCACACCCATAGCTGCATAGCAGAAGAAGAGGAAAGGCTTCTGATTTATTACACATAAACAAATGAATAAGATAACATTTTATTAGTTAGAAACCATTACAAAAACAGCCAGAAAATGAGACAGTGAAAGTGGAATACGCCCTTATCAATAAATCCTCGGAAGTTTAGGACCCTGATGCATGTTGTAATAATGAAAAAGCTAATTAAAAGGATCGAATTGCAGAACTGTATCATTTCATCAAGAAGCAGCCTCCCAACAATAGGAAACATCAGGGCAGTGATGGTCTGTGCATCTCTAACCTTGGTGGAAAAGAAAGGCATTTGAGATTCAAGTTGTTGCAGCATATGTGAGAAGAATCCATTTTTAGGCTGTGTCATATTGAAATCATGCAAATCCAAGCAAGAAATAGCTCCCCTTTAAAATCGGTATCTTTGTAAGTCTTGTTTCTGGTGGTGAGCAGTAAATAGCATGATTAAGTTAGCCATGTCCAGCCTATCAATTATAGTTGATATTACAACTAACAGTCATAGGTGAGAAAGACAGTTTTGTTACTTTTTTTTACAAGAGATTCTTGGTTTTTCTTCCCTTGACTGAGAATCTTCATTTCATCCTAGAAAATCTTTAAGACACACTGCAAATACTTTTTATATAAAAGCATCATAGGGAAACACAGAGACTTCAGAGGTTTTTCATTTCCCAGAGAGCCGTAGTCAGTTTTTAGAAAGTAAATTGTGTCCCTACCCTTCCCCTCCCTCCAGGTCAATGCTTCCCCTCCCCCGTCCTGATCAGTTTAATATGAGTCACTGCATGGGCTTTGTTCTATGGAATAACATATTCTCCTGGGAGTCAGTTCATGCAAAGCACTCCCTGCTGAGAGAGTGGAAATTTACCCATAAGACATTCTTTCAGCAGCAAGACCCTGGAGGAAACCTGATTGGAATGTTTAAAGTCTTGACTTGCCTGTTCTCCTTAACTCTCACCACATTTCTCAGATAAAAAAAAAAAACTAAACCACATATTTAAGGTTTATAACACCTGGTGACCACAGACTCAATGAGATACGGTCAAATTTAGAAAGAAAACTGAAAATGAGAAGATTATTTCCAATACTTCTTCTGCTACTCTATATCCTGTTTTCTCTCCTTCCTATTTTGGTTTACAGTCACTCTGTAGTCGTTCGATAGATCAATGCAAAACTTTGTTCTTTAAACAACTGCCAGATATTCAATAAGTTATGTGCAGCCAAATAGCTATTATTTCACAACATTTTTCTAAACTCAGATGTATTTTCTGTAGTGCAAGTGACATCGATTTACCACCAAAATAATACATGCATTCATAAATGGCATAAATCATGAGAAAGCTTGGTTGTGGTTTCTTTATAAAAAGTCTTGAAGCAAGCTAATCTTGGTAATATACACACACATATACATAATAAAATAGAATTAATATTGTAATACAATGTAGTATCTATACACATATATGTATACATGTGTATGCATATGTATATATAATAATCTTTTTTTTTGAAAGAGTAAAGCTAATGATCATGGAAGACTTGGAAAGTAGTCTTGCCCAAGAACTTTGCTTCCCCTCATCATTTACCAGATGATGGTACGGAAAGTTGGAAGGAATATATATAACATTTCACCCAAGGCAGCTCACACCTTAGAGAAGGTCTAGACAGAGCTGAAAAGAACTGGCTGACTTGAAAATCACCTGTATGATGGCCAAAGAGCAGTGGCCCTATGGTCCCTGGGCTAGACATTTTGTCATCTTTTCTCTTTATTGAGAGCATTGTTATCTAGGTTTTGAAAAGTGCACTTATAATACACTTTACTAAATAGTATGTAGAGTTGCACAATGCATGCCTGTATAAAACCCTGTGAAAAATTTCAAAGTTTGCAAACTGAAAGAATAAGTGAGTGGCTCATTTAATTTATTTTAATCAGTTATATCAGGAAAACGCAATTCTATTGAAGGGAAACCTTTGCAGAAGGAGAGAGCAATTATGTTTTGCGCGCAGAGTACTCTTTTTAAAAAAGACCATGTGTGCTGCATAAAAAAAAGCTTAGTAATGTCAATCATCTTGATTTCAAATTCCTTCAGTGCACTCCTTAAACAGTGCAAAAATTATAGAAAGCAAAAGCTGTTTCTCTCAAGATTCTGTGCAGCTGTTTTCTGCAATTCTTGAACACTCTTGATAGAAATGTGTTTCTGAAGGTACTTGTTTGTGAAAGTAAAAATGACTGCAGTAATGCTCTTAACCTGGTTTAAAATAGATATTCCCACATTATATCTTAAAGAGAGTAACTCACCACAGGCCCCTTGAGCAAGTAAAACTTTGACTAGATTTAAGTAATGGGATTCCCCCCAATAATTAACATCATAGTATACAAAAGAGTAGCTTCAAAGTTGAGAAGTAGATGGCAGCAGTGGAAATGGCAGCCTATTTAAAGGGAATTTGTTAAATTGTTGAAGATATACGCGAGAGGCAGGGAAGAAAATTTTGCCGTAAGTACCACATTTCCAAAGACACTTTGAAATGCTGTCCCTGGAGAGAACAGAGATCTCTGTTTTCACAGATTTGGGTAGCTTTAAAAGGAAGTAAATGCATTTCAAGAGTAAAAACAATCATGTTTCCTTTCTGCCTAATGTAAGTAAATCAAATGTGAGCTCAATATCGAGTTGAAATCTCTTAAGATACAGTGACTTATAACATGTCCAGATATGATTAACAAAGACCTTTGACTAAAAATGGGAATATAGATGGCTTGTGACAGGTAAATCCCTCTAGCTTCAGTGTGCAAGTTTCCACTGTTTCATATATTCTTAGATTTGGGTCATTTTCTGGTTTGTAACATGGGAACTTGTGTAGATTTGATTATTATTAGAAATTCCACCAGCAGGTTGAAACTTTGAACAAATATTTCAAGTCTCCTGGAAGAAATGAATAACCTCATAGTACAGTGTCAGTTTCATAATACAGGCAGCCCCTAGCTTAGAAATGGACTGCACTCCAGTTCATTTGAGAACTGAGTTTGCATTCAGAACATTTTCCAACTGAAACTGTTTCATCATTGTGGCTGGTTTCCTAAGTTAGCAAATAATCAGATTTAACTCACAATGAACCAAAACAAGGTGTTAATACTAAAGTAGCATTATTTTAAATATACCATTTGACCACTTATGATACTATAATTGGGGAGAAATATATTTTAATTTTTAAATTAGACTAGTGAAAGTAGATATCTCCACCCTACTCCCCTAAAGGGTTGACAAATCACTGAGATTAGGAAGGTACAACAAATCCACCTGGGTCCTAAGAATATGTTAACTCCTGGCAATTCTGCCATTGCAGAAGAACAGGCATTTTAAAAAATGTTATTCATTACCTACTTATTTTGTATCAGAGAATAAAATGATTGCATATTTGACCACTCATTAGCTGTGTGACCTTGGGCAATTTACTTATTCTCTCTGTGCCTCAAAGGGCAGTTGGGAAAATAAATGAGGTGACTTTTCTAAAGCACATGTTTGCTCTTTGCCTCGTCCAGTTTCCACACCTCCTCTTCAAGCTCTATCCTTGGTTTTCATTGGAGAATTCTCTTGCCCAACTCTCATCCAGATGGTGTGAGTGGCTTCAATCCCCATCCCTGGAGCACTTGACCTAACCCTGCCAATCAGAGTTGGCTTCAGGGATGACTTCAGGGTGACTGTTTCAAGGATGAGCCACCTACCCAAGCAGGTCCAATAAGATCTCAGAATAACTTTCCCTGGGAATGCTGAGCCAGAAATACTTACTTTTCTCTGCTGAGCTTGACTCTTGGAGATACTCAGTTATCTTCATATATCCCAGTGGTTCTCATTGGCGGGAAGGGAGGGGATATAGCTCACCCTGCATCGCCCACAGGACACTTGGCAATGTCTGGAAATGTTTTTGGTTGTCACAACTCTGGGGGGAAGGGAGCTGCTATCCTCATCTAGTAAGTAGAGACCAGGGATGCTGCTAAACATCTTACAATGCACAGAACTGCCCCTCACAGCAAAGAATTTTCTGTCCCAAAATGTCAGTAGTGCTGAGATTGAACAACCCTGCTCTAACTACCTGGTTATGTCTAAAAACTTCAAAAGAAGCAGAACCGAGAAATAGAGAAAAATTGACTCCTGGTGGTACTGTTTGACCTTGGATCTAACCACAACTTTCTTCACCTTCTGTCACAGTTAAGATCTCTTATCTTACCTGATAAGATTGTTAAGTATGGAACATAATGCCTGACATCCAGTAGGCACTCAGTACGTGGTTGCTATTTTCATAAAGGTTATCACTCACATGAGAACCAGAACAGGGAATCCAGAATAACAACTTGTTTGTAATCAAACGCTCATGGATCAGATGCCATCTACATAAGAACTACATAACAGTTAGCTCCTTATAGCACACACCTATGCCCTCTGCTGTGTTCTCAATTCATTCCACATTTCTGATTTGTCCTTGAAGAAAAAGGTTGATCCAAAAGATAATGCCATTTTTATCCAGAATCTGCAGTTTTCTCTGGTTCACGTCTCATATTATTATGAAGTTCAGCATCTGACAGGATACTGAAATTAAAAGAGAAGAAAAAGTTGCAAGTTTTGTACAGAATCACTATCTTTCTTTTAAAAAATGACTACCAGTCTGTCCATATGAGCCAAGATGGCGATTTAAAATTGTTTCTTAAAATGAGATTTAGGGTTAAAGAGGTATCTCATTTATACTCCATATTTTTCTTTTCATTTCTTGTTCTTATGGATAATTTCATGGAAGTGGTCTAGGTGGTATTACTTGCATCCTAAACTTATTGACAACAAAATTTGAAGATCTTTTGTTTTTGATGTTGCCCCTTCCCCAAAGGTAGATTTTAAAAAATAAGTATATGTATCTATATCTATATCTATCTATCTAATCTATACCATTTGACCAACTCAAAATAATTATCACATTTCTTGATTTCACAATTCTATAGCTTTAAGGGCATAAGTTTCACAGTATTTTCACTCTCTTAACAGTTTGTGCATTTTCTTTCCTCTGTAAGTTATGAATATATTATACTAAGAGATATTATATAAATGAGACGATTATTCAAAACGAGAATCTTCTCTACTAACAGCATCACTATTTGTAGCATATAAGACTAAATAAATATCTCCCATGAGTGACTAAATGCAAAATAAAAAGTAACCACTCAACTTTAATAGTTTAAAAAACGCTATTAAACATAATGGCTTCTTGACATTCAAGTAGCACTATGTTTTAAGTGATCTTCATTTTTTAAGAACTACTTTATTTTCATTTAAAATATTGATGGCAAATCAAGTTCTCCAGAGCGGGGAACCAGAGGAGCAAGCTTTCCTAAGAAAATAAATTTCCATGGACTCTGGAGTTCCAAGGTGCTATTTTTTTTATTTTGTTTTTGTTTGGTTTTGTTTTTGTGTTTTCCTGAGGCTATGTAATAACACCATATAAATGAACGACCTGAAAAAACTGACGGAGCAATCTTATTTCTGGAGATTTTCTTCAATCCCTGTTGGTGTGTACTTTTGACCACATCCTGCCTTCCTCCCTTTAACCTTAAGGGGGAGCTCTCATCTCTGTCGAGGACACCAGAAGAACAAAATGGCCCAGTGGCACCACCATAGAATGAAATTCACTTGAAAGAGACGAGACAGGCAGAGGAGGGAGGAGGGGAAGTGGAGCCTTTCAAAGGAAGTAGTGATCCCCATCCTTTCTTAACCCTCTGCAGAAGATTAGCACTAGAATTAAGCTCTGAGGGAAAAGAAAGCAACAAGAAAGTGCCAGGTATGCCCAGACCTGATTTTAGCCTAGAATTATGTGAAGGACACCTTCAAGGTCTGGCTCTTATCCCACCCCAGTTGATTAGGCTAAAAGGAGAAAACCCTGGCTGGGAATAGTGAGTGTGGAGCTGACATTCCCTGGGCTGTATTGCAAGAACATGTTGGTATGTGACCAGGCAAGGATTGGGGGTGAGAGAGGGGGAGTGGGGAGACAAGGCATAGCTCCCAATTGAGTAGTATGTTTAGTTGATTATAGAGTGATGTCAGAGCAAAGATCCTAGCCTCTGCCTGCTAGAGCCTGTGCTCTCTGAAGGCAGAACCTGTTGCCTTCGTCTTGACTGTGTTCCCAGTCTCTACCACAGTGCCTGGCACACAGCAGAAATACATCCCTCCAACCACTTACCAAGGAAAACGTAACAAAGCCAATACTTGCTTAAAGACTTTGAGCAACTCATCTAGGCTTCTGGGTTTTAGTTTCCTTATTATCAAAAATGTAAGAGTTAGAGTAAATGATTCTTCTGGTACCTTATAGCCCTGTGAAGCTACAAAATATGCCCCTAAGATTTAAGCATAGCAATCACAAAATTTACAGACGTATGTCCAGAGATATAACAACCAGCCACTTGTTTCTTATATACATCACTTGGAGTCACAGTTGGGAAAAATAAAAAATGTGAAGGTATTTGTCAAATTAAGTTTCTGTCCTATTCAAGGCAATACCAAGGTCCACCCCATACCACCATGAAAGAAATCTCTCTTCTGGCTGCCATCCACCTGGAGATAGTTTCATCTTGCTGTGGTAAGCAGCATTATATGTCTGGAACTCTCAGAGATTTCATTCTTGGCTCACTGAACAGCCATATTCGATATTATACAGCAGGAAAAAATTGCCAAACCATAAAAGTCCCATGGAGAACAAGTCCTTTTGCGTGGCATGGCAGCTCAGCCAGACGTGCACAGGTTTTGGAGTCAGATCTACCAGAGCATGAACTCCAATAGGACACTTGACCTCTTTGAACTACATTCACCTCCTCTGCAGTCTGGTAATGGTTCCTGCCCCAATGAGTTGAGAAGATAAAATGAAATGTTGTATGTGAAATATATGTCCGTTGTTAACACTCAATGAATAGTAGCAATTGTTATTGTTTAAGGCCCCTTCAGTTGCTTGGACATATCGAGAAAGAAATGATTTAAAGGATAAAAAAAGTGGATGATGAGCTCTCTTTGAAAGATGGGAAATTGAAAGAACTGAGAAAGACTCTGAATTCAGAGTCAGAAAATCTGGAATACCTCCCCTACTTATAGGATATATGATCTTGGACAAGTCACTTTATCTCTCGAACCCAGCTTCCTCTTCTGTAAAACAAGATTAATCATGTGCCCCTAGAAAGCACTCTGTAAATTCTAAAGTGCTATTCAAATGTTTAGTGCTAATATTATTATAATGGACAGAATGGTTCGAGGACACACTAATAACACAGGCTTACAGAGCTGACATATCCGTGGACAGATGGGAAGCAGTAGCTAAGGATTTGCCACACCGACATTCTGGAACTGTAGAGAAAGTGATTTGTTTAGGTCTCCCTTGGCAATCAGGAAGCAAAGAAAGCAGAATTAGAATTGCAACCAGTTGTAGGTTCTTCCAGAGTAGTGGCAGCCTGACCAAGATGGGGTAGAGGAAATTAAAACATGCTTGCATTGTATTCTATTCAGAATTATTGCCTTAGATGTAACCATCACCATCTTTGATTTCAGAAGAAGCTCTTTCTATGACTCCGATGCATTTTATGTCCGTATGCAGATTTAAGAAAGTCACAGAACAGAAAACAAGAGAACGAAACTGGAACAGCAAAGAAATTGATTGTAAGCCCCTTTAACCACGCCGCACTGAAATGTGCAATGGCAGAAAGCAAGCTCCTAGGTATACACTGAGTGTATCAAAGTTCACCTCGGAGGTTACTTATGAACCTGTCTTCCTTAGAGATGTCATAAAGTGTTCAAGAATCCACAAATCACTAGTCACAAACCAGTCCTCACCAGCTTTGACTAATCCTGACATTCCCTAGCAAACCGGAGATTGAGACTTCGGGTACTTTTCAGGGGATGAATGACAAGCTGGGAGGAGTTGATGGTCCACTGGAGGGGCAGCTGAGAGCCATTAGACCTAGCCAGTCATTAATCTCCAGGAAATGCCTGGAGCCAAGGTCGTTATTGCTATTATAAACTAAAAATGAAAAGAAAAAAAAAAGGCACGTAGCTCTTTTTTATGGGTGATACAGTTTCAATTGGCACATATTGAACATTTCTAGAGATTTAATTAAGCAATCAGATTGCTTGAGTGGTCTCAATATTCAGTGCCTTTTATAGAGTTCTTTAATGGCTATGCATAGAATTATTCTGGATACTTTATGGACCATAGCAAGTGAAGTTTTATGTCTTCCTGGGAATACAGTGAACCTTTCCACCAATGCTCTAGCTTAAACAAAGGTTTTTGTTGTTGCTGTTGTTTTGGGTTAGGGGGATCTTAGACTTGTGTCTAGAAAAGTGTAGCCAAAAGAATTAGCATGAAGATCATTTACTTACCCCAAAAACCATTTGACTTTGCCTCTATGATTCATTCCAGTGAAAAGTAGTAGTACCACTATCTAGTGAGGCAAGGAGAGGCAGCACACTTAATACTGTAGCCATGATTCATTCATTTTCAAGGGCATAGTGAGATAAACAATATTTTCAGCATGAAACATATAGCAATGAATAAAATCTATGAGATCCACATCTACACATAGGGCAGCATAGCACAGGGACTAAGGGAACTGACTTTGGAGCTGACTACCTGGGTTCAAATCTTCACATATTCACTCACAAGCTGTGAGACATCAGGCACGTTCCTTAAACTCTCTGTGCCTCAGTCTCTTCAACTTTAAAACGGGGCTAAAATAATTCTTTCCTCATTGGCTCTTGTAAAGATTTCATGTAAATGTACACGAAAGCACTTAGCATCATGCAGAGCATGTAACATGAACTACATAGGTAATAGCTATCATTATTACATCCTTGTGCACAGAAACAAGACAAGGTGAAAGGGAACAAATCAATAAACAAGATGTTTGTAAATAGTGATAAGTGGTATCAAAAAATACAACAATGCAATGTGATGGGAGTGGAGGTGAATTTGTTGGGGCATTCTTCTCCGAGAAGTGACATTTGTGATTAGCCCTGAATTAGTAGGGTCTCTCATGCTGAGATCTGGAGGAGGGCCATTCCCAAAGGAGGAAACACCAAATTCAAAAGGCCATGAAATGGTATTGATCTTGGAGTGAGTGACAGAAGAAGACCAGGGTGGCTGGAATGTGCTGGGGATCTGGGGAGATCAGATGCAGTGGAAGAAGTGACAGGGACCAACTCACATAGGGCTATGTAGACAAAGCTAAGGAGAAGAATCTGTTTACATACAAATTATTGTCTGGAATCTCTCCAGTATCTTTATGAATATGTCTGGCCATGGATGCATAGCTACTTGACTGGCAGAAACTTAGAAATGAATAACTCTAACTTATAAGGAGTTTAGGTTTCATTTTCAATGCATTGAAAACCATGGCAATAGGGGAAGGGAGTAGATGTCTGATAATCAAGTTTTGTGTATTTGAAAGCTACCTCTGGGGGCTATGAGGAGAATGAACTGAGTGTGGGGAGGGGTGGAGAAGGAGGGGAGAGGAGTATTTCTGATGAGTCTTAATTTGTGGGTTGTATGATACTGGTCAACTCAATCCACTTCAATGAATTTAGCTCATATTTACTGAATATCTACTGCGTTCGAAGTCTGTGCTGAGCGGGAGAAATACAAAGTTAAGGTCCCTGCCCCAAAAGAGCCTAGATTCAGTGGGGAGACTGCCAATAAGAGTAGTAAATAATTTTACAAGTGCTGGTGATTCTCTGCAAAGGAAAAAAAAAAAGATCAAATCTACTTGAGGCGAGGAGGTCAAGAAAGGCTTCAGGAAGAAAGTAACACTAGAGATTAAACCTTGAAATGCAAATAGGTGTAAATGGAAGCCTCACCAGAGGCTGGTTGGGAACTTCAGTTTGATGAGTGGAGTTGAGACATAGGCTACTCGGACAGAATAATAAAGAGTTCAGCTGCAGAGGTGGGCACAGGTCAGATCCCGAAGAGTTGTAGATATTCCACTAAGGAGCGCGTTCTCCATTCTACCAGAGTTATCGTGTACGTGGGGCGTCACTGAAAGGAATCAAGTGTAGAAAGATTATTCTTGGCAGTCTGCACGATGGAGTAGAATGGGGAAGACTGACAAAAGGGATAACGAAAATCATTAATGAACGTCAAAACTAGGGTAAGTACAGTGACGAAAAAGAGATGGGAATGGAGCAAAGAGATTTTAAGGGAAGAGAATCAAATGGACTTAATCTGTAACTGGATCTGCAAAGAATCTCATTGGCTCTGCACGTCAATATTCTTTGGATGAATGAGAGAGTGAATAATTATCTCTAAATTCTATCATGTGGATGGCTGGATAGTTGATCTTGCCAGTTATCAAGACTTGTGGAAATCTTGTGAATGATATAGAAATCCTGCCCTCAACTCTCCTTATCATCTTCTGAGATTCTAGAGGGATCCATATTTATCACAGAGGCGTTGATGTCAAAGCCTTAAGTAGGACAGCTAGCTCTGGAAGCTGGAACAGAGTGTGCAAACTCAAGAAAACTTCAGCCTAGACAAGACAGAGAAAAGAGGCCTTCTTTCCCTAAACCTCTCTCTGATTTCCTTTTGTATTCCTATGGTTTAGTGATGGGAAATGAGAGCATCTCTTCCCACGCAAGAAGAGGCTCTACCATATTGCCTACCCAGATGCCTGGAGGATGTTGTGAACTGAATTGTGTCCCCCCACCAAAATGTACATGTTGAAGTCCTAACTCCCAGTTCCTTATTTGGAAATAGGGTCATTGCAGATACAATTAGTTAAGGCAAGGTCATACTGGAGCATGGTGAGCACCTAATCCAATATTTCTGGAGTCCTTATATAAAAGGAAATTTTGGAAACAGAGGCAGTATAGTGCGAAGGCAATGTGAAGAGACACAGGAAGGAAACGACCACCTACAAGCCAAAGAGAGAGGGCTGGAACAGATCCTTCCTTCTTCTCAGAAGGAACCAACACTTCTAACATTTTGATTTTGGACTTCTAGCCTACAGAACTGTTTGAGATAATAAATTTCTTTTGGTTTAACCACCCAGTTTGTGTACTTTGTTATGGCAGCCCTAGCAAACTCATACAGAAGGGATCAGCTAAAAAGCCAGAAAGGTGGGTAGAGGAGGAGAGACAAGTCAAGAGAGATGGCCAGGCCTTCCCCTGGGAAGGAATAGACCCAGTCCTTTCTTATTCTCTTGGTTCCAGGTAGGAAGAGCAATCAAAATAAAGACCAGCCCAATGTGGAACTAGGGCTCATTAGAGTGCCTTTGAACGTGACCTATCCATAATAATATTACTAATTACTACTAATATAATAGAATAATATTACTCTAGGGCTTTTCATGGAGTTGGAGAGGGTGAGAAAGAGGGCTGGTCAAAATGACTGAGGGAGATCTGTGTTTCCTCTAGTTAACAGCAGATAACTTGGGAAAGTTTTGAAGAAAAAATACTCTCTCATTCTCAATTTCCTCATCTGTGAAATGAATGGGTTGTCTTGCATGATTTTTAAGTTTCTGGGACTCTAAATTTTCATGATTCCAAGAGACTTCATATTTTACTGGAAACGCAAATTACAACATTCCCAAAGAAATCTGGTCGTGTACAAAATTACATCTACCATTTCACTTTCCATGAGCCTTTATGAAATATATCTGGCCATGTAAGTTCTAATTTATAAAGACCGCCACGGGCATGCAGAAAAACATAAATATATTTATAGGCCCACATGTAATTATAAAGTGCTCTAGTCTTCTGAGCAATCATAGTGAGGAAGTAGATCATGAACGAACAATTCTTTGTTGGGTACTTCCTGTGTGAAGCACTTAGCTCAGTGTCCTGCACGAGTAGAGCTCAGCACGCAATTGTTAGTGGTAAAAGAATTAACTACTCTTTCTTCTTCCCTTCACAGAGCTTTGCTTGAACCTCTCTTCACATGGTCTTCACACATCACGTAGAGTGTAAGATTGAGGAACAAGGGCTATCAGGAATGACCTTTGCTCCTTCACAGCACCCTGCAGTATAGCCAACTGTTGAGAAAGTCCACCTTCTTTAATAAAATAGAAGCAGGCCCTCCAGGGTTATACCTGGAATGATGGGAGAAGCTGGTCCCTGCGAGAGACCCACGAACTTTACGACAATTGCATCTCTCCAGGTGGCCATTGCCATGTGCCTGAGGGCACATGCTGTACAGGTCTGAAGTCTCAGTAGAGGACTAGAGTTTGGCATCACTGTTGAAAAACCTCCACATTTGCTATTCTTGGGGAGAAGAGGGAAAATGACGGTAAGCATCATTGCCATTATTATTGGGTATTTTTTCCAGATCATAGACAGCTATTGTTTTATGAGAGGTTTCAGGTTTCTGCTTTATCATGAGGATACGGTAGAGTCCAGAGACAACAGGACACAGTATTAGAAACCAAGCGACTCTCTTTTAGTTTCAGCTATGTCATTAAGTGACCTGGGGAAAGTCACTTCCCCTTCCTGAGCCTAGGTTTGTACTTCTCTAAAATGAGGTGATTGAACTCAATCAGAGGTTTTCAGTTTCTCCTTGAGCAGCAGAATCCTCACTATATACCATTGACACAGAGGAGTCTCTCAGGTTGAATGGGTGGGCCCCCGTTCAGGCTACCTCCTCACTCCCCAAACAATCAGGCCTCCAAGGAAAGGAGTTTGAGTTCCCAGAACCAAAGGATCTCCAACATGCCTCCGGGCACATTGTTGATAATAAGCCCCTTGTTTGTATAGCTGCACCCAGTTCGAAAAGTGATTTTACAAACACCCTCTCACTTAATCTAGCGTCTAATCATTTTAAGTAAGACATCAAAAGTGAGAAGTGGTTACATTTCCAGCTTTTAATGCCACAGCGTGTGGACAGCCCAGAAGGTTCGTCAGCCAAAATATTCTGAACGGTGAGATGCATCTTAGAATCCTCAAGCCAGCCTAGGTGCCAGTGCTTTATAAATGTTTGAACAAACCTCTTGTCTGTTCTTGTTTCTTACCGATGTATGAGTAAATGCTATTTCTAACATTATCATGCAAATTTAATCACAGATCAATATGCCTAGATAAATATAGTAGTAGAAGATAATACACATAATCTAAAAAAAATTAACTCTAGGAGACCACATTTTTCATATTTTAAGATAACTTTCTTTCATCATATAAAAAATATATGTTCATGATAAAAAGCACAAAGATAGAAATTAGCAAAAAGAACTTACTAATAATTGCCCCAAGTGGAGATAATTATTGTTCACCTATAAGTACATGCATCCCTGTCTTCTTGCAAAATATAAATACTTTAAAATTGGATGATAGTGCACACACACTTTTTAATCTGCTTTTTTCATCCAAAAATATATGATCATCACTCCAGGTCAAGGAGTACATTTCAAAAACACCATTGCTTTTTCATTGGAATGTGGCTTTCTGTCATATGGATAGTCACCATATATCCAAATAATCACCTATTATTGGAAGTACTGTTTATTTCCAGTTGTTTTCCAATTGCAGTGCACATGCTTGTGGCTAAATCTTTGCCTTACTTGAGGAATTGTTGGATCAAAGGGTATGTACATTTTTTTTTTTAACTTTTGATACATGGAGCCCAAAATGTTGTACCAAATTCATTCTGACCATCTGTGATATGTCAACTTAACTGGCCAAGGAATGCCCAGATTGGACATTGTTCCTGGGTGTGTCAGTGAGGGTGTTTCCAGATGACACTGGCACTTGAATCAATGACTCAGTAAATTACCCTCCCCAATGTATGTGGGTATCATCCAATCAATGGAGGGCCTGAATAGAACAGAAAAGAGAAGAAGGAAGAATTCCCTCCTTTTTTACCCTTGCCTCACTGCATGAGCTGGGACATTTCATTTCATCTTCTCCAGGCCTTGGACTGAGATTTATATCATCATCTCCTCTGGTACATGTAGATATAGATATAGATATGGGCACAGATATATATATATATATATATATATATATATATATCATGAAATATATTTCCAGACCTGTGTAAGTTGAAGCATGGTCTCCCAAAAGATATATTCACACTGACCCTGTGAATGTGACCTTATTTGAAAGAGAGTCTTTGCAGAGGTAATTAAGCTAAGGATTTGACAAGAGATCATCCTGGATTAGGGTGGGCCCTGAATCCAAAGACAAGTGTTCTTACAAGAGGAAAGAGAGAGAAGACACAGCAGAAGAGAACACACAGAGTGGAAGGCCATGTGAAGTCACAGGCAGAGATGGGAGTTTGGCAGCTACAAGCCAAAGGACACCTGGAGCCACCAGAAGCTGGAAGAGGAAAAAGAAGATTAATTTAAGAAAATAAATTTCTATTGTTTTAAGCCATCAAATTTCCCATAGTTACAGCAGCCATATGAAACTATACACGACCGTATGAAGGAGTCCGATTCTGAGTCCCTCTCTTAATCTGAGTAACACTCTTCATAGGCAAGTGTCACAGGAGCTGGCAGTCTACCTACTTAGATTCTATTGCATTCATTAAACAAACATTTATTGAGCACCTACAATATAGCAGGCCTTCTTTTGGGTGCTATATGAAAACAAAAATAAAGAAGACATAGTTTTTGCTTTTGAAAGGCAAACATTAAGTGAATACCTACCAGGCTATCCACAGGGCTACTATGGGCAGAGACAGTAGGTTGTAGCTGTATCATCGAGTGCCTCATTAACCAAGTTAAAAGCTTGGGCTTTACACAGTAGATGATGGAGCTCTCAGAGAGTTTTAAGTGACTATTACCCACACCCCAAACTCCTCAGATACTGGACTTTCCTGACCTCTATCCTAGTGCCAGCCTGAACATCTGCCTGTGGCCTGCTGTGAGTGCCCCTGGCTCTATATTTGCTGGCCCTGGCTTTCTTTATGACCCATGTTTAAGTTCCTTCTATTGTTTATTCTGTATGTCTCCATGGTCATTGTCATTTGCTCCAGAGTAAACGGCTAGTTTTAGCTCCTGGCCTCATCTGATCTCTCAGTTGGGCCCAGATGTGCTACATTAATTAACTTTTTCATTCATTCAAGAATCATTTACTCAGCATCTATTATTTCCTAGTCCCTGGTTGTATAAAAATGAATTAAATAAAGTCTTCACCCTTAAGATTTTTACCATCTGCATTAGCTTGCTAGGGCTGCCATAACAAAATACCATGACAGGGTGGCTTAAACAACAGAAATTTTTCTCACAGCTCTGGAAGCTGGAAGTCCAAGACCGAGGTGTCAGCATGGTTGGTATCTGATGAGGCTTCTCTCCTTAGGTTGTAGAAGGCAACCTTCTTGCTGTGTCTTCACATGGCCTTTCCTTGAGTGTATGCATGCTCATGGTGCCTCTTCCTCTTCTTATAAGGACATCAATCCTGTTGGACTAGGGCCCCGCCCTTATGACCTCATTTAACCTTAATTACTTCCTTAAAGGTGCTCTCTTCAAATATAGTCATACTAGGGATTAAGCCTTCAACATATGAATTTTGGGGAGGACACAATACTGTCTATTAGACCATCTAAGTGAAAAAGTCAAATACATACAGATAATTGCCATATGGTGGAACAAATAGCATAAATGTATTTTGTATTTCTGGGATTGGAGCTTCTAACCTGTGCAGGTGGATCTTAAAAGAATAGAGGGAGTGATTCAAGTGGATGAGATGAAGCAGGGAAATTCAGGCAGAGATAATAGTCTTTTTAGAACATGAACATAAAACAGCACGGTTTGCCGGGCGGAGGGCTGAGATACAGAGAGATGGGTTGGGGTATCATGGACTTGGGAGTCATGCTGTGACTTCATGGGAACCCCCGTCCCTCCTCTCGCCTCTGTCACAGTCTGTTTCCCATGCTGTAGTCATTGTACCCTCCCTTCTCACTCCAATCAAAAGATTAAAGCCCTGGATCTCAGTCCTAGAAACATTTAAAATACAGTAATAGCCTCTTATCTTTTGTATAACACTTTATAGTACAAAGCACCTTTACTACATCATTTGACCCTTAAAACTGCCCAGTGGAGGAGAAGAAATATTATTATATCCATGTATATGATGAAACCGAGATTCTAATAATAATACTACTACTAATAATAATTGACTTGGCCAAGGTCAGAGGGCTGTGTTGGGGTTAGTGTAGGTTTGGTATCCAGAGGGTCTGCACACCGATCTAGTTTCTCTCTTTTACACTACCTGCAGTTTTCTCTGCTCTTTGTCTCACATGTCGTATTTCTTCAGTAATGCATCTACATTTTGACAGAGCTTTCTGGAAATGATGTGTTAACCAACAGAAAAAACTCTCCGAGTGGGAATGTTGGGCCTGGTTTTTCTGGCCAGGCAGGCCTGTCAAAGTCCATCGAATCACACATCAGCCTCTCAAATGGCCAACCGAGAGCAAAGCCCATGGGGATACTTTGCCAAAAGGAGAGAATTAAAGCACTTCCAAGTCAGGAAATGCCAAGCTAGGCTTTTCTGTGGTGTTAACTTACTGGCCCAAAGTAGACCAAATAGTAATTTACCTACAGCCTAGCCTATTACCCACAGTCCTTCACTGGACCTTTGTCAGTGTTGCCAAGGCAACGACTCTCACCACTTTGATAATTTTTAGTTTCAATCACAAACTTCGTATGGACTTGGCTGAAAGTCTGATGCAGCAAAACTTTAAGTCACTGGAATGCAGGAGCAATAAATTCTTTAAGTTTCCAACAAATCTGACACATGAGCCCTTTGAAAAACGTTGCCATTTTGGATGGAAATGTCCCTAAATTCTTTTCTTGTCTCTGTCTTCCTCATGTAATCCGTGGAGCCTAATTTAATAGAAGATTTTCCAGGTGACTCAGGTGCTAGTGGCCTTTCTGAAACACACATCCAACTCCAAGATAAAATCTAAGCTCTTCTAGTTTGGAAAAGTGCCTTCACCATTCCCTCTAATCTACCTTTCTGAACTCATATTCTCTTTCTCTCCGCATACTCTATACTCCAGGAACATGGAAGTAATCATTATTTTTAGAACATTCATAGAACACACCATGTCCTTTCTTATCACTGAGTATTTATACACAGGGTGGCCGTTCTCAGCCCTTCATTCTCTTCTCTGCTTAGTATTCAGCCTTGACTGTGGAGCTAGTCTACCACTTCCTACATGAAACCTGCCCCAAATCTTTCAAAAGCTCCTCCTCACCATAATCCCAGAGTACTTTGCACAAACCCCTTTATTACAAGCATTTATGTGCCTGGCTCCCTCACTTCATCTTTGTGCTACAATGTCTAGTTAGCACTGCCTAATGTAAGGTCTAATGTAAGTGCTAAATACATAGTTATTACCAAATTATTATTATTACCAAATAAACAAGGACTAAACTCTTATTCAGAAATACCATTTACTTGATGTTTACTATGTGCCAGGGACTTTCCATGTATTTCTCACTTAATTCATATAACAACCCAGTAAGTTCAGAGCCTGAAATCAATTCAGCTCTCCTGTCTCCAAAACACAGGCATTTCTTTTGTACTACATGGAACAGCACATTCTGAACAAATCAACATTTTAAACTAAGAGCAGACTGGGTGTTAATAAATTGGAGAGTGCTTTGTGGCATTGATGCCACACTGCTGTTGGTTAGCAAAGGGACAGGGTGAGTTGAATGAGGCCAGGACCAAGGATTTGGATAGATATGAGGGTTTGAGCAGAATTCAGAGGTCAGGAAGGCAATAATGGAGGGTCAAAGGTGGAAAAGGCAAACAAGTCTTAAAAATCTAGCACCTGGAATTCCTTGGCTGTCCAGTGGTTAAGACGGTGCTTTCACTGCTGTGGGCCCAGGTTCAATCCCTGGTCAGGGAACTAAGATCCCACAAGTGGCGAGGCATGGCCAAAATAAATAAATAAATATTTTTAAAAATCTAGCCCCTAGAGAGCAGACCTGTGGTTGTCATGGGGGAGGGTAGTGGGGGAGGGAGGGATTGGGAGTTTGGGGTTAGAAGATGCAAACTATTATATATAGGATGGATAAACAACAAGGTCCTACTGTATAGCACAGGGAACTATATTCTATATCCTGTGATAAACCATAGTGGAAAAGAAAATGAAAAAGTATGTGTATATACGTATAACAGAACCACTTTGCTACACAGCAGAAATTAACATAACATTGTAAATCAACTCTACTTCAATAAAATAAATTTTTTTAAAAATCTAACATCTAGAGAAGGAATCCAATATTCAAGTGTTTATAGGGCTAGGAAAGCAACGTGATGATTAAAGCAAAACTGACCACTGCCACTGAGAAGTCTTTTTTTATTTCTACTGACTCACATGGCACTCTAGGTCTAACTTTGGTTTGACTACTTTTGATAGCAACATATGTGCAAGGAGTATTTTACATCCACCTTACCTCCACTCCAGGAATAACAATAATGCATGCATGATGAAGAATGGCAGCTGATACTGGACCTCCACGTGGAGACTATCACAGTGCAGGACCAGAGGAAGCATTGGCAGGGTGGATTCTAGGAGGGAGGTGAAGCCCAGTATTTCCAAACAATATAACTTTTTAAGGGAAGCTGGAAAGTTGTATTATTAGGTAAATCATCTAAGTTTTAAAAGTCAGAGCCTTATGCTAAAATGTTTAAAGGATTATGTGGGGCCCAGTTAAATCTCAAACTTTGTTGGGCCTAAGCCTCAACTGGAGAGCTTGTTAAAACAGATTCTGGGGCCCCATTGCAAGAGTTTCTGATTCAGTGGGTGTCAATGGGATCTGAAAATGCATTTTTTCACCAGTTCGCAGGTGAACTGATGCTGCTGGCCCAGGGATCATGTTTAGAACTGCATTGGGCTGGATATGAACAGTACCAATTCCAACATTAGGCAGCCTATTTGACATCTGTGTTCTAGAGATTTAGAGGAGGGAACTGGGAACAGGAGACAGCCAAGCAAATCTTGGTCCCAGGACAGAAGCTGTTGTCTTATACACATTTTAGTGCTTCTCTAGGGAATGTGCTTCAAAGTATGGCAGGGGTTAGATATCAGACCTCCAGAAGAGTTCTCACACAATGACCTGAGACTAGGAAAAATTCAAGAAGCCAAAAGATGCATGTAGAACTTATTAGAAATCAGAGAGCCACAAACAAATGGGATGGAAGTGGAGAAAGTTAAGGACATGACATACTTTGGCTTAGAGAAGTAAAGTCCAAAAGTATCTCCCTAACAATTTTTCAGCATAAGACGGGGATTTGGGAGAAAATAGTGGACAGCAGTTCTCTGTTTCCACTGAAACTTGGCTAATATAACCTGAGCATCCAGAACAGCAGGATGGGTTGAAGTAGAAAAAGAATTCCAGCACCTGACAGTTGTAAAGGACAGGCATGGATTGCCATGGGGCCCTGCTGGATTCTTACCATTCAGATCTTTAAAATCAGATAAATAACAGACCGTTTATTCTTTTGACATCTTTATTGGAGTATAATTGCTTTACAATGGTGTGTTAGTTTCTGCTGTATAACAAAATGAATCAGCTATACATATACATATATCCCCATATCTCCTCCCTCTTGCATCTCCCTCCCACCCTCCCGATCCCATCCCTCTAGGTGGTCACAAAGCACTAAGCTGATCTCCCTGTGCTATGTGGTTGCTCCTCACTAGCTATCTATTTTACGTTTGGTAGTGTATATATGTCCATGCCAGTCTCTCACTTCGTCCCAGCTTACCCTTCCCCCTCCCCGTGTCCTCAAGTCCATTCTCTACGTCTTCATCTTTATTCCTGTCCTGTCCCTAGGTTGTTCAGAACAACTTTTTTTTTTTTTTAGATTCCATATATATGTGTTAGCATACGGTATTTGTTTTTCCCTTTCTGACTTACTTCACTCTGTATGACAGACCCTAGGTCCATCCACCTCACTACAAATAACTCGGTTTCTTTTTATGGCTGAGTAATATTCCATTGTATATATGTGCCACATCTTCTTTATCAATTAATCTGTTGATGGACACTTAGGTTGCTTCCATGTCCTGCCTATTGTAAATAGTGCTGCAATGAACACTGGGGTGCATGTGTCTTTTTGAATTATGGTTTCCTCAGGGTATATGCCCAGTAGTGGATTGCTGGATCATATGGTAGTTCTATTTTTAGTTTTTTAAGGAACCTCCATACTGTTCTCCATAGTGGCTGTATCAGTTTACATTCCCACCAACAGTGTAGGAGGGTTCCCTTTTCTCCACATCCTCTCCAGCATTTATTGTTTGTAGATTTTTTGATGATGGCCATTCTGACTGGTGTGAGGTGTTACCTCATTGTAGTTTTGATTTGCATTTCTCTAATGATTAGTGATGTTGAGCATCCTTTCATGTGTTTGTTGGCAATCTGTGTATCTTCTTTGGAGAAATGTCTGTTTAGGTCTTCTGCCCATTTTTGGATTGGGTTGTTTGTTTTTTTGATATTGAGCTGCATGAGCTGCTTGTAAATTTTGGAGATGAATCTTTTGTCTGTTGATTCGCTTGCAAATATTTTCTCCGATTCTGAGGGTTGTCTTTTCGTCTTGTTTATGGTTTCCCTTGCTGTGCAAAAGCTTTTAAGTTTCATTAGGTCCCATTTGTTTATTTTTGTTTTTATTTCCATTACTCTAGGATGTGGGTCGAAAAGGATTTTGCTGTGATTTATGTCATAGAGTGTTCTGCCTATGTTCTCCTTTAAGAGTTTTATAGTGTCTGGCCTTACATTTAGGTCTCTAATCCATTTTGAGTTTATTGTTGTGTATGGTGTTAGGGAGTGTTCTAATTTCATTCTTTTACATGTAGCTGTCTAGTTTTCCCAGCACCACTTATTGAAGAAGCTGTCTTTTGTCCATTGTATATTCTTGCCTCCTTTATCAAAAATAAGGTGACCATATGTTTGTGGGTTTATCTCTGGGCTTTCTATCGTGTTCCATTGATCTATATTTCCATTTTGGTGCCAGTACCATACTGTAAATGACAGATTCTTAACACTTTGAGAGACCCATCTCCCTGCCAGTGTTTCTCAAAGTACAGGACTCAGGCCACTGCTGGTAAAGAAGAAGTTTGGGTGCTGCAGGGACACAGAATTAAGTGACTTTGGGTCACAAAGGGGAAAAGGTATTCCTTTTTCAATTCCCTTTCATTACTTGGTCACATCAAGGAGAAAGCCTCCCTGAGGCGCTGTCTTTCCCAACTCTCTAACACTTACCAATAACAGAGAGTAGTCTTCAGTGGCAGAGCACGCAATAGCATTTATGAGGGTTGATTGTCATTGTTTTGTTTCATGGTATTTTTTCTTTGTTTGTTTGTTTCCTCTATGGCAAGTAATGCTGGTTTTCCTTTTAAGGTAGCAATAGAAAGTTTCCCCTTTTTTGACCGCACTGCGCTGCTTGCGGGATTTTAGTTCCCTAACCAGGGATCAAACCCACGCCCTCGGCAGTTAAAGCACGGGGTCCTAACCACTGGACCGGCAGGGAATTCCCAAAAGTTTCCCTTTAAATAATAAATTTAGGAAGGCAACCTCCAATGAATTATAGCGATCTATCAAGCCAAGGATACTGATGGGTGATGACCATACCCAAAATTCTGCAGGTAGTACATGGAAGGATGATGTTTGGGAAATGCTGATCGAATCTAAGCCTCTCCTTTATGAATGAGAAAACTGAAGCTCAGAAAGGTAAAGGACATTGTCAGTTTCACATAGAATTTATAAGTAGAGCTGGGACTAGAGAAGGCTTGGTCAGGATGAGGAACGGGAGGTTGGGGATTGCATCACACGTGTCTAAACCATCCTTTTGTCTAGAAGAGTGCTTGGTCCACCCCAGCTTGTAGCACAGGTAGCTCTGGATAAAATGGGCCATTTTCACCCTAGCACTGTGGTCATCTCTCTGTGTGACTTGACAAATGAGAGCTTCTCTGTCCCATCTGTTAAGTAAACATCTAACTCAGGATGTTACTTAAGCATAGAATGAAGTACTACAAATGCACATATCTCATTAAACTCTAAAAGGTCTCAAAATGTAAAGGAGATAGAAACCCATATCCTACTGCTACTTCTCACAATCCCCTAATATTAATAATTTAGTGACTGAAAAGCAATCATTGACCTCATCCTGTTTTGAATAAAAAGAAAATAATTAAACATAGCTTGCAAACATTTTATTTTTTCCTGAATTGACCCTCATGCATAAACTATTGTTTAGCAGTGATCCAAATTATTTTTATCGAATGGTAGGCTTATTTCTTCCAAGGCTTTCCTCATTAAAAAAGCAAGAATGCTTCATAATTAGCACACTCAAACACCAACTTCAAGGGAGATGACCTTTGATTATGTTGTTTGGAGGCCAATAGATACTTCTAAGGACTTAGAGCAGATTAAGTTCTTTAGGAGGTATTCATTCTCCTAGAAGTTGGGTTCCAACCATTTTATGATTTATTAATCCCATCTTTCAGAGATCACTAAAGGATGAACTTCAACCCAGGCTTTGTCTAAATAATAATAGTTTCCTAATGAATATGGCCACATTAACAGGTTTTTGCTATAAATATATTCAGTGAGATTTGGTCAACGTAAATGTAGTTTAAAAAATTGAGATTATTAACAAACCCTCAAGCTCAGTTCAATAAAGAACCAAAAGAAAAAAATGCATTTGCAATCAGCCTGCCAGAGATATTACAGAAATGAGTGATTTCTAACCTCTCGTAACTCAAACCTGTAACATCCATCGTATTACACAAATAGATCATTCAGAAAGGTAAAGGTTACCTCCAGAAATAATAGTTGTATAAGGGTGTTCCATTCCCCAGTAAATTAGATGCAGCCTCATTCCCACTTTCCATGCTGAACAGAACACTGGAAGAACCTATTAATAGCATCGTTAGTTTCAAGGAGGCAGCTTACATGGAATTTGGATCTTAATGTACAGAAATAGATACTCATTTACTCTCCCAGCAATGCAACAACCTTAATGGAATAATCTTTTCAAAATGAAAACTCTGCCCGAACGGAAGTCCCCTTTCTCACTGAAATAAGAAAGTAAGGCAACAAAGGCAAGTCTCTTCATTTACATGAATGATCTCACGGCCTCACCAGAAATGTATATTTAAGCCTGGGAATTATTTGTTGGAAATGTTCATCTTAAACTACTTGCAGAATACATTTCTCTGTAGATAATATAAACCAATAGACATTTTAAAAAATTTCTTTCTGAAAATGAAACATAAATATTTATTTTAAAGGATCAACAGGGTAAGTTTTCTGTTGTCTAAGCAAATTTAATACCACCAGGTAAAATAGCTGAAGTTAAATAGAATCAGTATATTTAAACTTGTAGTGTGTTAGGATTGATAGCTGAATTTTAGAATAGCAGACTTTTCATGTTTCAGGACCCAATTTTATACGAAACTAATCTGCCCTTGGGAACAGTGTGTGTGTGTGTATGTGTGTGTGTGTGCATGTGTGTGTGTGTGTGTGTGTGTGTGGTGTGTATGTGGTGAAGGGATGGCTCTCATCGGGTATCTGAAGGACTTCTTAAGAAAGCATGATGGGATTTGTTCCTCGTGGAATAAATTTACAGTGTGACTCCTGCACCCTGGAATTGCATAATATGCAGCTGGTGCAACTAAGTGTGTTAACCCTGGTCCCAGAAGGGGATGCTTAAGTCTTGATGCTTCAAAGATGGAAACTGACCACCCCAATCTGCATCCATGCACCTTTGCAACAAGACTGCGTAGAATTTCCTACCAAGAGGAGGGGTCTATTTCCTCAATCTTTGAACCTGGGCTGACCTCATGACTTGCTTTTACCCATAGAATGTCTCATGGTGATTTTATGTCAATTTCAAGCCTAAGTCTCAAAAACCCTTGCACATTTCCCCTCTTGCTCCTGGAACCCTGTCACCATGACATGAAAAGCTCAAACTGCCTGCTGGAGGATGAGGGTCCATAAAGAGGACAGCCAAGCCATTCCAGCAGAGACCATCCCAGAGCAGCCAGACCCTAGCTGACCTTCAGGTGACCACGGTTACAGGAGTGAGCCCTGCCAAGATCAGCCTATCCTGGCCTGCTTCAACAGAACCATCCAGCTCATTGATTCAGGGGCAATAACTACTGCTGTTTTAAGCCAATATGATTTGGGGTGGTTGTTTATGCAGCAAAATATGTTACTGCCATGATGAATGCTAAGCTATAAAGAGTATTGCTGCTTGAGTTTCACGTCAGGCGGATGGATTTTGGACAATAGAACCTCAGAAGAGACAGGTGTGTTTCTGAAAGGATAAAGTGTAGCATCGAGTAAATAGAGATGCTTTCTCTGAAAAGACCACATGGCTTCGTGGCTTGTGCTGGTACCTGGGCCAGTGAGATATAGCAGCAACCTACATGAAAGCAACTTTACTCCAGTGTGATCCAGAAGTGCTGGTAGGACAGGTAGGTCCTGTGCTTATTGTACAGCAAGGAGACATAACTGCAGAGAAGAGGTATAGAGAGCAGGCTCTCCTTGCTTTGGAGTCAAAGTGGGATGTATATCTTCTGTAGGTTGTTCAGTCTCCCAACATTCTCAGGAGGGAAGGGTAATGAGGGCACCCAACTCCCCAAGGGAGCCCACTGGTCTTCTTTTCAATCAGGTAAATGGGACTAAAGCGAGTGTTAAAGTAATTTGGATTAATAAAAATGCCCGTACTCCAAATATTGTAGAAGTTCTTACCTGTTACATCAAAATAAAGGATCCCTCTGTGTCTCATTTAACGCTGTTGGTCTTGAATATATTTTGAGTGGTATTAATATTGTTACTCTGCCTCTCTTTTATTAGCATTGGCCTGATATAAATTCATTAATCTTGTTCTTAAAAGCATGTAATGTAATGTATATTTAAAAGTACATGATAACCAGGCATCACAGACAGAGATTTCCTTCATCTAGAGTGGGGCTGGCATATCAGCTCTAAACGTTCCATGAGATGTTAATGTACATCCAGGGCTGAAAACTGCTGAGCAAGAGCTCTCCTGTAACCTACCCATAGGGCACCATCTTTAGCGTAGATTTATTTCTCCTCTGTACCACCATTTCCCACAGGTTTTGTTAAAAACACCTGGAATTTTACCTTTTTCAGATTTGTTCTTTTTTTTTTTTTTTTTTTAATACTATGCTTCTTATGTTCTGGGAATCCTTTCCATTTAATTTCAGTCTCATTAATAACAATCATTTAGGCATAATTATGAGCTCAGCTGGTTCCTTTGCTCATCAGTATGTCTTGTATTCAACTTACCTTCTATGGAATTTATATGCCAATTGAGATGCTTGTAGTCACAAGAAGCAGACCCCTACCCACTCCCCCACCCCGGCAGTGGTTTGCAGAATGGGGGCATTTTGTATCTCATAACTAGAAGCCTGGACATTGGCCCTTCTAAGTTTGGTTAATTTAGCAGCTCTGCCATGTTATCAAGGTGCCAGATGTCCTTCATCTTTCTGCTCTGCCAGGCTTAGCATACCAATGAGTCCCTTTATGGTTTTAAAATGGTGATAACATTTCCTAGTGTCACTTTCAGATAAACAGCATTTGGGACAGAAAAGATGCCTCCTCACATGGGGCTCAAGGAAAACCTTTTCCAGAAGCACCCTAGCATGATTTTCCTCTCCCATCACTGGCAAGGAGAATGAGACCATTATGGTTGGCTTAACGTAACCATGATTCATCTCTTATGGCTGGAGAGAGGCTCACCTACTCTGTACAGATGCCTGTCTGGTACTTGGATAAAAGTCCAAATTCTTTTTTTTTCTTTTAATTTTTAAAATTTCAGAATAGTTGATTGACAATTTTGTGTTAATTACTGCTATACTGCAAAGTGACTCAGTTATACATTTATATGCATTCTTTTTTTTAGTGTTCTTTTCCATTATGGTTTATCATAGGATAGTAAATATAGTACTCTGTGCTGTACAGTAGGACCTTGTTGTTTATCCATTATATATATAAAAGCTTACATCTGCTAACCCCAAATTCTGTTAGCAAGAAAGAGGGTGAATGACTGTTAATGGTGTTTCCCATCATACTTTTTGTTGTTGTTGTTGTGTTGTATTTCCTCAAAAAAGATGCACAGGTGACAAACTTACTAGGAATTTTTATTTTAGAAAATATCTTTATCCTAAAAATTGAATGATAAGTATGGAATTCTCAGTTATAAATACTTTCTCACAGTATTTTAAAATCATTGATCTAATTTAGTCAGTGTCTTTAAAATGAGAGGTGTACATGAAAGCAAAAATATGTATGGAATAAAAAACATCACAAGCAATGTAACAGATAAATGACTAAGTGAAGAAGAAAGTTGCAAATATCAGACAAGAGAACTTTTAAAAATAGAGAGGAATAATAACAGTGCATATTGTGGCATCTCAGTACCAATTCCCACTACCAAGAACCAAGGATGGCTGGAGAAATAGCTCACTCCTAGTCTGGGACAGAAATGTAAAAGATAAGCCTGAAACATTTTGTCAAATGAGAAAGTAAATAGGACATTAAAGGCTACAAAGGTCATTTTGAAAGGCTCCTACTGTCCAAATATAGAATAATTTGAACGTGAATAAGAGTACTAAATGCAATGTATTGAAACAATCCATATATTAAAATCTATCAGTTCACAGCGATGCTTAAAAATAAACAAAAATAAATAAACCAAAAACACTTTGGTTAATCATTGGAAGTAGCTAGGGCACAGACAATTTACTCTAAAAATTAATAGTAAAAAAGAAAGTTTAAACATTTATTTTGTCTTTTTAGTACTAACTACACTTCAGGGTAACCCAAAGGTTGATGTGGGGAAGCTTCTAGTTATAGAAATATTTCAGCTAGTAAATGAAGAAAGAAACATTGAGTTGGAGCATCACCATTTTACAATCCTAAGGAAGTAATGGATCTTGACATCGACCATCAACAGCTGACTCACATCACAAAATGAGAATCAGACTATCATTTCCTTTGACTGAAGAAATTCCTTTTAGCAATTCTTTTACAGTAAATTCCTTACATATGAACCTTCAAGTTGTGAACTTTCAAAGATGCGAACGTGCATTCACATGTCCAATCACGTAAGTTAGTTCACGTGTCTGGCGTACATTGTCACGTGCATGCATCCTCTACAAGTGGTTGTGCTTTTGTGTACTTTACTGTACCATACTGTATAGAGTACAGTAGTACAGTATCTTTATTTTTGAGGCACAGGACCAGACCAGAACGTAGAAAGGTACACAAAGGTTGCAGCAGCTGTTCAGAATGCAATCCAGTGCTACCGTGCCATCTATGATGAGAAAAAAAGAGCTACTACCCAGACACTGGATCGTTTTTTCAAGTGGGTAGACAGAATTGAATCCAGCAAGGAACCAGAACCTGTGCCGTCAATGTCAGGCATGAGTGAAATTGCAGCTTGCCCTCCGTCTCCTATTGCTGACGATCCTTCGGCTCTACCATCTCCCACCTCCTCTCCCTCCTCCAGTCAGTAACTCTTCTTGCCTATTCACTCGATGCCAGCCCCTGTATGCCAGCTGTTGTACTGTACTACTGTACTTTTCAAGGTACTGTACTGTGAGAATAAAAATGTTTATTTTTTGTGTTTGTTTTTTATGTATTATTTGTGTGAAAACTATTATAAATCTATTACAGTACAGTACTATATAGCCCATTGCATTAGTTGGTGTCTAGGCTAACTTTGTTGGACTTACGAACAAATTGGACTTAATGAATGCTCTCTTGGAACGGAACTCACTCATATGTAGGGGACTTAGTGTACAGCAGGTCTTCTGGGAGCAGTTCTCTTAGATATCCTTCATCTGAGCATGTCTTTACTTCATCTTAATTACTGAACAATATTTTCACTAGATATAGAATTTCTTTTATTCTTCAGCAGTTTAAAATGTGTCACTTCCTTCTGGACACTTTAGTTTCCAATGAGATATCTGCTGCCATTTGAACCATTGTTCCCTTCTAAGTAATGCATCAATTTTCTTTTTTTTTGTTTTTAATTTTCAATTTTTTAATTTTTATACAGTTTTTAAAAGTTACACTCCATTTACAGTTATAACAAAATATTGGCTATATTCCCCATGTTGTACAATACATCCTTGAGCTTATCTTACACCCAGTAGTTTGTACCTCCCACTCTCCTACCCGTATTTTGCCCCTCCCTCACCACCACTGGTAATCACTAGTTTGTTCTCTACATCTGTGTCTGCTTCTTTTTTGTTATATTCACTAGTTTGTTGTATTTTTTAGATTTCACATATAAGTGATATCATACAGTATTTGTCTTTCTCTGTCTGACTTATTTCACTTAGCATAATGCCCTCCAAATCCATCCATGTTGCTGCAGATGGCAAATATTTCTTCTTTTTTTATGGCTGAGTAGTATTCTCTCTATATATATATATAATAAAATCAATCACAATAAAATCAAATCCCATAACTGCTGGGTGGGTGAATCACAAACTGGAGAACAATTATACCACAGAAGTTCACCCACTGGAGTGAAGGTTCTGAGCCCCACGTCAGGCTTCCCAAACTGGGGGGTCCGACAACGGGAGGAGGAATTCCCAGAGAATCAGACTTTGAAGGCTAGCAGGATTTGATTGCAGGACTTCAACATGACTGAGGGAAACAGAGACTCCACTCTTGGAGGGCACACACAAAGTTGTGTGTGCATCAGGACCCAGAGGAAGGAGCAGGGACCCCATAGGACACTGAACCAGACCTACTTGCTAGTATTGGAGGGTCTCCTGCAGAGGTGGGGGGTAGCGGTGGCTCACTGTGGGGACAAGGACACTGGCAGCAGAAGTTCTGGGAAGTACTCCTTGGTGTGAGCCCTCTTGGAGTCTGCCATTAGCCCCACCAAAGAGCCAGGTAGGCTCCAGTGCTGGGTCACCTCAGGCCAAACAACCAACAGGGAGGGAACCCAGCCCCACCCATCAGCAGACAAGGGGATTAAAGTTTTACTGAGCTCTGACAACAGAGCAACACCCAGCTCTACCCACCACCAGTCCCTCCCATCAGGAAGCTTGCACAAACCTCTTAGAGAGCCTCATCCACCAGAGGACAGACAGCAGAATCAAGAAGAATTACAATTCTGCAGCCTGTGGAAGGAAAACCACATTCACAGAAAGATAGACAAAATGAAAAGGCAGAGGACTTTGTACCAGATGAAGGAACAACATAAAACCCCAAAAAACAACTAAATGAAGTGGAGATAGGTAACCTTCCAGAAAAGGAATTCAGAATAATGATAGTGAAGATGATCCAGGACCTCGGAAAAGAATGGAGGCAAAGATCGAGAAGATGCAAGAAATGTTTAACAAAGACCTAGAAGAATTAAAGAACAAGCAAACAGAGATGAACAATACAATACCTGAAATGAAAAACACACTAGAAGGAATCAGTAGCAGAATAACTGAGGCAGAAAATGGATAAATGACCTGGAAGACAGAAGGATGGAATTCACTGCAGCGGAACAGAATAAAGAAAAAAGAATGAAAAAAAAAATGGTAATAGGAACATACATATCAATAATTAACTTAAATGTGAATGTATTAAATGCACCAACCAAAAGACACAGGCTTGCTGAATACATACAAAAACAAGACCCATATATATGCCATCTGCAAGAGACCCCCTTCAGACCTAAGGACACGTACAAATTGAAAGTGAGGGGATGGAAAAAGGTATTCCATGCAAATGGAAATCAAAAGAAAGCTGGAGTAGTAATACTCACATCAGATAAAATAGACTTTAAAATAAAGAAGGTTACAAAAGACAAGGAAGGACACTACATAATGATCAAGGGATCAATCTAAGAAGAAGATATAACAATTATAAATATGTATGCACCCAACATAGGAGCACCTCAATACATAAGGCAAATGCTAAGAGCTATAAGAGAGGAAATTGACAGTAACGCAATAAGAGTGTGGGACTTTAACACCTCACTTACACCAAGGGACAGATCATCTAGCCAGAAAATTAATAAGGAAAAACAAGCTTTAAATGACACAATAGACCAGATAGATTTAATTGATATTTATAGGCCATTCCATCTGAAAACAGTAGACTACACTTTCTTCTCAAGTGCACAAGGAATATTCTCCAGGATAGACCACATCTTGGGTCACAAATCAAGCCTTGGTAAATTTAAGAAAATTGAAACCGTATCAAGCATCTTTTCCAACCACAACACTATGAGACTAGATATCAATTATAGGAAAAAATCTGTAAAAATACAAACACATGGAGGCTAAACAATACACTACTAAACAACCAAGAGATCACTGAAGAAATCAAAGAGGAAATCAAAAAATACCTAGAGACAAATGACAATGAAAACACGATGATCCAAAACCTGTGGGATGCAGCAAAAACAGTTCTAATAGTGAAATGTATAGCAATACAATCCTACTTCAAGAAACAAGAAACATCTCAAATAAACAATCTAACCTTACGCCTAAAGGAACCACAGAAAGAAGCAAAAACAAAACCGAAAGTTGGTAGAAGGAAAGAAATCATAAAGATCAGAACAGAAATAAATGAAATAGAAACAAAGAAAAAAAATTGCAAAGATCAATGTAACTAAAAAGCTGGTTCTTTGAGAAGATAGACAAAATTGATAAACCTTTAGCCAGACTCATCAAGAAAAAGAGGGAGAGGACTCAAATCAATAAAATCAGAAATGAAAAAGGAGAAGTTACAACAGACACCACAAAAATAGAAATCATCACAAGAGACTACTACAAACAACTCTATGCCAAATAAAATGGACAACCTGGAAGAAACGGACAAATTCTTAGAAAGGTATAACTTTCCCAGAGTGAACCAGGAAGAAATAGAAAATATGAACAGACCAATCACAAGTAATGAAATTGAAACTGTGATTAAAGATCTTCCAAGAAACAAAAGTCCAGGACCAGATGGCTTCACAGATGAATTCTATCAAACATTTAAAGAAGAGCTAAAACCTATCCTTCTCAAACTCTTCCAAAAAATTGCAGAGGAAGGAATACTCCCAAACTCATTCTACGAGGCCACCATCACCCTGATGCCAAACCAGACAGAGATACTACAAAAAAAGAAAATTACAGACCAATATTATTGATGAATATGGATGCAAAAATCCTCAACAAAATACTAGCAAACAGAATCCAACGACACATTAAAAGGATCATACACCATGATCAAGTGGGATTTATCCCAGGTATGCAAGGTTTCTTCAATATACGCAAATCAATGTGATACACCATATTAACAAACTGAAGAATAAAAACCACATGATCATCTCAATAGATGCAGAAAAAGCTTTTGATAAAATTCAACACCGATTTATGATAAAAACTCTCCAGAAAGTGGGCATAGAAAAACCTACCTCAACATAATAAAGGCCATATACAACAAATCCACAGCAAGCATCATTCTCAATGGTGAAAAACTGAAAGCATTTCCTCTAAGATCAGGAACAAGACAAGGATGTCCACTCTTGCCACTATTACTCAACATAGTTTTGCAAGTCCTAGCCACAGCAATCACAGAAGAAAAAGAAATAAAAGGAATCCAAATTGGAAACAAAGAAGTAAAACTGTCACTGTTTGCAGATGACATGGTACTATACATAGATAATCTTAAAGATGCCACCAGAAAACTACTGGAGCTAATCAATGAATTTGGTAAATTTGCAGGATACAAAATTAATGCACAGAAATCTCTTGCATTCCTATACACTAACAATGAAAGATCAGAAAGAGAAATTAAGGAAACAATCCCATTCACTACTGCAACAAAAAGAATAAATTACCTAGGAATAAACCTACCTAAGGAGGTAAAAGACCTGTACTCAGAAAACTATAAGACACTGATGAAAGAAATCAAAGATGACACAAACAGATGGAGAGATATACCATGTTCTTGGATTGGAAGAATTAATATTTTGAAAATGACTATACTACCCAAAACAATCTACAGATTCAGTGCAATCCCTATCGAATTACCAATGGCATTTTTAACAGAACTAGAACAAAAAAATCTTAAAATTTTTATGGAGACATAAAAGACCCTGAATAGCCAAAGCAATCTTGAGGGGAAAAAACGGAGCTGGAGGAATCAGACTCACTGACTTCAGGCTATACTACCAAGCTACAGTAATCAAGACAATATGGTGTTGGCACAAAAACAGAAATATAGATCAGTGGAACAGGATAGAAAGCCCAGAGATAAACTCACACACCTATGGTCAACTAATCTATGACAAAGGAGGCAAGGATATACAATGGAGAAAAGACAGCCTCTTCAATAAGTGGTGCTGGGAAAACTGGACAGCTACATGTAAAAGAATGAAATTAGAACACTCCCTAACACCATACACAAAAATAAACTCAAAATGGATTAAAGACCTAAATGTAAGACCGGACATTATAAAACTCTTAGAGGAAAACATAGGAAGAACACTCTTTGACATAAATCACATCAAGATCCTTTTTGACCCACCTCTTAGAGTAATGGAAATAAAAACAAAAATAAACAAATGGGGCCTAATGTAACTTAAAAGCTTTGGCACAGCAAAGGAAACTATAAACAAGATGAAAAGACAACCCTCAGAATGGGAGAAAATATTTGCAAGCGAATCAACAGACAAAAGATTCATCTCCAAAATATATAAACAGCTCATGCAGCTTAATATTAAAAAAACAAACAACCCAATCAAAAGATGGGCAGAAGACCTAAATAGACATTTCTCCAAAGAAGACATATAGATGGCCAAGAGGCACATGAAAAGCTGCTCGACATCACCAATTATTAGAGAAATGCAAATCAAAACTACAATGAGATATCACCTCACACTGGTTAGAATGGGCATCATCAGAAAATCTACAAACAACAAATGCTGGAGAGGGTATGGAGAAAAGGGAACCCTCTTGCACTGTTGGTGGGAATGTAAATTGATACAGCCACTATGAAGAACAGTATGGAAGTTCCTTAAAAAACTAAAAATAGAACTACCATATGACCCAGCAATCCCACTACTGGGCATATACCCTGAGAAAACCATAATTCAAAAAGAGTCATGTACCACGATGTTCATTGCAGCTCTATTTACAATAGCCAGGACATGGAAGCAACCTAAGTGTCCATCGACAGATGAACGGATAAAGAAGATGTGGCACGTATATACAATGGAATATTACTCAGCCATAAAAAGAAACGAAATTGGGTCATTTGTAGAGACGTGGATGGACCTAGAAACTGTCATACTGAGTGAAGTAAGTCAGAAAGAGAAAAACAAATATCGTATATTAACGAATATATGTGGAATCTAGAAAAATGGTACAGGTGAACTGGTTTGCAAGGCGGAAATAGACACACAGATGTAGAAAAAAACGTATGGACACCAAGGGGGAAAGCGGGGGTGGGTGGTGGTGGTGGGATGAATTGAGAGATTGGGATTGACATATATACGCCAATATGTATAAAATAGATAACTGATAAGAATCTGCTGTATAAAAAATAAAATAAAATAAAGTTCAAAAAAATTTTTTAATTAAACAAAAAAAGATGATATTCTATAACTTAGCCAAAACCCTTTGCTTTCACTATACTAGTACAATACCGGTACTAGTAGAGTAGATGGTTTGGGAATATAAGATTGTTGGATAAGAATAAATATTTCTGGACATCTCTTCCAGATCATGTTCTATATTATGTGATACACATGTTAGATTAAAAGGCTGCAAGCATTGAGAGAAACACAGATCAAAGGGACTAGGGGAATTATCATTTTATGGAGTTACTGAGCCTCTTTTGGAAAAATCAGAAGGAAGAGGGAAAGACATTCCATTTATTCCCAGGATTATAAAAATAACTATTCTTGGTCACACTGTGAAATAGCATTTGGTGACAAAATGTGGTTCTGATGAGGAAAGATTTTCAAAGCTAGATGTAAATATCTTGGCCCAAATATTTCAAACCCTTAGAAACCATTTTGGTGATGGTGAGACTGGTGGTGATTTCACATAAAATGATCAAATCATGAGTGTTCTACCTTGGAAATGGTTCAGTAGAAACTGGATAACTGTCTGTGAGGAAGCCCGGGGAAGTTGACCCTAGCATCAGTCGTTTTCACTCATGGTTAATGAAATCATTTTTCAAATCAAATTTCATGTGAAACTCAGTATACAGAACTGACCAAACGGGAACTACCCTGGTTGACTGAATCCAATGTAGGGTACAAGGGTCTGACCCACAATGTGTCCCCATCACCTCACTGACCAAGGCTCCAGGTGATCACTGAAGCACAATTTGAAAACTCGTTCTGCAAACTCAGAGGGTCACTGTTCCTAGGAATCTACAAAATAAGAGATAATGGTTGCTTTCTCTCCAATGGCTAGTATAGAGCATGCTGTTAGCAGTCTTTAGGGAAGCACTAATCATTTACATTTTTTGTTCTTTTCTAGTTGGTCACTTCAATGGTTCAAATGCAGACAAAGCAGACAGATTCTGGGAGCTCTGATTAAAAAGAAAATAAAAAACAGCTCACAGTAATGCCCCCTCCCAAGAAAACACCCAGCAATCTTCCAGCTACAGTAACAGTAATCCCCAACCCAATACAGCATCTAATTGAAATATTGATTCTTCAGTTAGTTCTCCAACTTAAAATTCCAGAGCTGAGAGCTCCCCACCACACAGACACCCCCTTCACAGAATCACATCACAGAGCACAGAGTGTTTCCTTAACATTAAGCTTCCCCAGGCTTTCATTTCAATTAGTCATAAAAAAAGATCAAGAAGGAAAGTATTGTCGGAAAGATTCCAGTCAGTGTTTTATTGCCTGAAACAGTTCTCAGGATTAACCATTGCACAGCAGACAGGAAATTCTGCAGAAAGAGCAATGCTTTTTCCTTACAGATAGGAAGTAAAGAAATCAAAACGTGTTTGCATTAAAAAATCTCATTTGTGGCATGAAAATGTTTATAACAGGCACCCAATCGATGCCAAGAAATTATCACAAATCCAACTTTTGCTATCCTTATATTTTCATTTAGGTTCTAAGGGCAACAAAATCTCTTGACATTATTATCTCCTCTGAATACTAATTATGTCACTACAACTGTGTGTCTGTTAATCTTCCAGAAATAATGTGAGAGTTACTGGGATGCGATAGGAGCAGAATGAAATTAGAAACATATTTTGTGAATTTGTCAAAACTACTAGCTTTCTAAGAGTGGTAAAACACACTTCCCAGAATTTTTTCATAAAAGGACAAATTACCACAATGAAGATAAACAATGATTCTTAATACCACACTTCGAGCACAGGCAAAGTAGCTAGAGCAAGGCCAGCATTCTGTGGCTTCTTTTATCCTTACCGAAAATTTAGTTCACAGTACCCAGGATTTTCGTCTCAGCGAACCAGGTTCAACTCCAGATAAGACCTGTTTTTAATCATGCTTAATGGACTTGGTTCCTAGGAGAATAAGAATGAAGGTGAAAATCTCCTCTCCAGCAGGGAGGAGAATAAGCTTGTTCTGGGGACCAGGACCTAATCCTCCCCTCTGAGGGAAGGAAAATGTTTGTTACTGCACACTGTCTGCCAGCTCGTCAGTCCCAAATACGTCTTGAATGTATGAATGACAATATTGTTATTCTCTGCTCATCCTGGGCTGAAAACAAGAGAATCATGAACTGTCGTGCTTGGAGGAAACTTTGCCATCATCTCCTTCTGCTGCCCATTTTGCAGACGTGAAAACTAAGGCCCGCCAGGTTGCCAAAGGTACACACATGGCCAACAGGGCAGAGGAAGAATGATATTCATATTTATTTCCCAAATTTCTGATCAAGGCTCTTTCCTCTACTGCAGTTGACAAAATCTCACATCATCTTTAAAACAAAGTTTAGGGATGCTTCAAAGATATCTCCTCCCCCACCTTGGGCCCACTGCAATGGTGCAGAGTCATGTCACCTCTTTCTGGAGGCCAGCTGCATGCTCCGGGTGGGGGTCCCTGTGTTCCAGGCCCACTCTGACATCTCCACACTGCTCTCAACTTTTTCAACCATGCCCTAAAGGCCTTTTTCTCTATCCCACCCCTGGCACCCCATTTCATTTCTTTGCTCTATAGCACTGAACTGCTCACAGTGTGAGAGTATGCATGCACACACCCACACGCACACACCCCACGGCAGTTCACCCATGTGCGACTTTATTTTGGGGTCTGCCTTGGCTGACTCTCCTTCCCACCTCTCTGGCTGGTTCCATTCTATGCCACTGTTACCTCCTGCAACTTCTACCCTTCCTTTCACATCCCACACCCTACACCCTGGATTAGGAATCTCTACTCTGTTTTCCTGTTCCCAGGATTCCATCATTATCCCTGCACTAAACTCTGATACATTATATAAAACACTTAAATAGATTTCCCAGAGTCAGTTGGGCTCAGTTTCTCCCAATCATTTAATTGATGAACATGCAGGCATCATATGAAAACCGTGTCTGCTAACTTACAAATATTGACACAAATAGGTGACACGTAGTTAGGGAATGTTTAGACAACTTTTGTGCATCAATTACTCTTCTTTTTTAACTTCATGGATTATTTTGAATACAGTGCACCTGTGCTCTTTCCGGCCCTCTCAGAGGAGCAGTATTATGGAACTCAAGAATCCAATACTGAGAGAAAGGTGTTGGGTAAAAGGAAAAATAGCTTTATTGAGGAAGCTGGCAATCATTGGGAGAAGGTAGACTCAAGTCCCAAAGAACCAACTCCCCATTGCCAGTCAGGGGGCAAGGGCTTTTAAAGGGGAATTTCAGGGGTGCACAGGTGGGTGGAGGGGGCTACGTGCAGAATAGCACAGTTAGATCTGACAATCATCTTGAAATTAATTGGTCATGTGGTGGTCTGATCAGTGTCATCTTGATCATTTTAAGTACAGTTAATCTTCAATGCCAGGGTCGGTTTGTTCCCATTTCCTTGAAGCCAGTCCTCAGAATTGTGGCATTTAATATCATGGCTACAGTCTGGTCATCATGTAGTTAACTTCATCCACCTGGTGAGGGTTTCAGTATCTACAAAACAGCTCCAAGGATATGCCTGAAAATATTACCTACAGCCCATGAGGAGGAACTGAAGGTCCTTGATTTTGCTTAATGGCTAAACTATTATTGTGTTGCTTGACTATTTTCCTTTGTTTCTGTATTTTTTCATTTCTCTGATTAAATTTACAGTAAGTCCCCTACATACAAAAGAGTTCTGTTCCGAGAGTGCATTCATAAGTCCAATTTGTTCTTAAGTCCAACAAAGTTAGCCTAGGCACCCAACCAACACAATCAGCTATATAGTACTATACTGTAATAGGTTTATAATACTTTTCACACAAATAATACATAAAAAACAAACAAAAAATAAAGAAAACATTTTTAATCTCACAGTACAGTACCTTGAAAAGTACAGTAGTACAGTACAACAGCTGGCATACAGGGGCTGGCACCGAGTGAACAGGCAAGAAGAGTTACTGACTGGAGGAGGGAGAGGAGGTGGGAGATGGTAGAGCTGAAGGATCGCCAGCAATAGGAGACAGAGGGCAAGCTGCAATTTCACTCATGCCTGACATTGATGACACAGGTTCTGGTTCCTTGCTGGATTCAATTCTATCTACCCGCTTGAAAAAATGATTCAGAGATGTCTGTGTAGGAGCTCTTTTTTTCTCATCATAGATGACATGGTAGCACTGGATTGTATTCTGAATGGCTGCTGCAACCTTCATGTACCGTTCTACGTTCAGGTCCTGTGCCTCAAAAACTAACAATGCCTCCTCAAATAAAGAAAATCTCCTTGCTATTTCCTGCATTGTGAACCTCTTCGGTTCTTCAGTTACTTCTTCTTCCTCTTGTCTCTCTTCATCCTTTCTCTGGGCCTCCAATTCCATCACGTCTTCATTGGTCAGCTCCTTGTGTTGCGCAGCAAGGAGTTCAATGAAGATGTCTTCTTGCAGATGTAGCTTGAAATAAAGGTACTGTACTACTGTACTCTATACAGGACTGTACAGTAAAGTACACAAAATCACAAACACTTGTAGAGGGTGCACGCATGTGACAATGTACACCAGTCATGTGAACTAAATTACGTGACTGGACTTGTGAACGCACGTTCACATCTTTGAAAGTTTGCAACTTGAGAGTTTGTATGTAGGGGACTTATTGTATTCTTTGACTGGTTTTTCTACAGATGAGAGGAAGGTAGAGTATATGGTGGGGGCAGGTCTGTCCTAGGAAGGTCCCATAGGGTCCTGCTCTGTTACAGCAAAACAGAAACTTTTGACGTAATCCTGCTTCTACCTTTTAAAAGCTGGTATTAGGTATGGACAGTCATGTTTTTCTTTAAAGAGTTCTATCACTGGTCTCATAAAACGTTCTATCTTAGAAGAACGAGATTCTTAATTTTGTTTGCAATGAAATATATGAATAAATAAATAGAACACATTAATATTGTATTAATAG
This sequence comes from Eschrichtius robustus, assembly GCF_028021215.1. Classification (NCBI taxonomy): domain Eukaryota; kingdom Metazoa; phylum Chordata; class Mammalia; order Artiodactyla; family Eschrichtiidae; genus Eschrichtius; species Eschrichtius robustus. Next base: position 107,900,688 of record NC_090827.1, on the reverse strand, counting down.
CTATGACTATCTTCTAGAATGGTGAGTTCTATGCCAAGTGCAGCTGGTTGTATTGTAAGTATCTTTTTAAATGTCTGTTTCCCACTCTTGATTCCAGGCTAATTGCCTGATTCGGATTGTGTGGCCAGAGCCCAGCATAGTATCTGGCACATGATAAAAACTCAATACTTTTTGAATGAAACATTTATGTAGTCCTAAACTCTCTGGAAAACCTTGTCTAGGCAGATCTTTCCCCATGAGCCACTTTTCCTAATATTTCTTAACAAAAGTCAGTACACATTCAAATTCCAGTCATATTATATGACCAAAACATATTTGTTTCCCATAACTTCCTCTAGTTGCCTGTGTCTGCCCTCTAATACCAAAACAGAATAACCCTATTCTGCTTTGCTCTTCCAGATATTTAGAGACTGTGTTTACTTCTCTGTCAAATCTGTATTTCTCCAGCCTAAGATTTCCCTATTCTTCAGTCATCTTCAGACACCATCATCAGGCTTTAACTCCTCTAAGCATGCTCTCCAGGTAGTCAATCTCTCACTTAAGATGTGTCACCCAGGACTGCCCATAGCATTGACCTCGAACATCTGACCAGATCACAATTCAGAAGGGTTGTTACCTCCTTTGATATTAATGCTATACCTCTGTTAATGAAGCCCAAGTGCGTCAACTTTTCTAGTAGCCCCTAAATTATTGTTATGTATCATGATCACACCCACTCTTTCCCCATTTCCTGTTTTAAAAAGAGATATTCTTCCCACTGTTTAAGATCAATCCCTCCCCTGAACTCCTAATCCCATCTCATTCTACCTTTCCAAGGATTTCACACCATCAGCTACCACCCCCCCCTTACTTTCTATACAACCTCTTCCTGTCTGTAGTCCCTTCCCAGTAGCTTTAACCATGCTCAAGTCTCTCATCTTAAAAAAGAATATGTATCTTCAATATTATGTTTCCACCCTCACTACTTCTCTAAAATTCTCTTACCAAGGTCACAAATGACATTCATTTTACTAAATCCAGTAGACAATTCTAGCCAAAGAAATCTAGTTTTGATTTCTTTGCTCCTTTTGACACTATTGACAATCTCTTCTTCTTAGAGTACTCTCCTCAGCTTCCATGACATTTGTCTTTCCAGTTTTCCTTCTATCTCTGGCCATGCCTTCCCATTTTCATTTGTGGGCTCCTCTTTCTCAACTCATCCTCTAAATGTTTGTGTCCCTGAGGGTTGTACCTTTGGCCTCTTCTCTTCTCTTCTTGCTTCTCCTTGGAAAACGTTATCACCTTCTCTTATTTCAATTACCATCTGAAATCTAATATCTCAAATTCTATCTTTATTCCAGATCTTTCTCCTAAGCTTCAGACTTAAAAAAAAATCAGAATGTACTTCCTACTCATCAGTTATGTGTGGATATTCCATGAGTCCCTCCAACTCAACATCAGCAAACTGAACTCAGCTCTCTCTACTACTCTCCCCTCCTCTAGTCCTTCTCATCTCCCTGAAAGCCAGGATCAACCACCCAGTCTCCAAGAGGCGGGGGGTGAGATAGGGTGTAGACAGATATAACTTGTTGAACTGGCTTCACTCATTGAGGTACATTTAGGTGATGGTTTTATTTCTGCATCATCACTGAAATCAACAATTCCTGGTCAAACGTCCCACCTTTGCTCTTTCTCAGATGTCACTTCAAGCACATTACGTGTCTTATGGACCACTTTCAGTTACAAGAATGACCACCTTGAGTTCTCTGGGCCTCACTTTCAAGTTCAGTCTTTTTAAAATCGCAGCTTCAATCTCTCACCCAGTTTCAGTCTTATTCCCCTCCCCTCACCCCATCCCCTCTCACCAGCCCTTCCTAAGATGGGTCCTGACCCATGGACCAAGGATCTACAGCAAAGGAGGGAGACAAGCATGGTCTTCTCCTCTTTCTTTACTTTGTTCTCCTCTCTCTGTGCCTTCTCCATTCATATGTTTCACTCCCTTCATCTGAGAAGTCTTTAAGTCACATGGTGACTCTGGGCCATTAGCAACCTTCACAGGGTCTCACTTTTCTCCCCAAAGTGATACAGTTGCAGGAAAATGACCCATAGGGGCCCTTCCAAATCTAATACAGCGAGATTCCCAGCTTCTCTGACACAAATACCAACTCATTTGTCCACATTACCTTGATAATTTTTGAACTCCTAAATGTCCTGTTCATCTATAAGCTCATAAAAAACTGTGGACCCATGTTGCTTAATAAAAGCAAGACACAAGGAGACTCTGTCACTAGCCCTGGGAGTTCCAAACAGTAACATTAGTGAACTGTTTTGTTAGCATTCTCGTCTCTTACACCATTGCTGAGGCTAGTGCAGCATTTTTCATTCCACGTCACAAGTGGATCACATATATTTTTCTTAAATCACAATCATGATTCAGGAAGGTAGGTTTATAGCTTTACAATGTCCTTGGCAGTAATTGCTTCATTTACCCCTGAAATGGTGGCCCATGGTCTCACCGAAACTCTTTTTTTTTCCTTTTAAATTCCTTGACTGTCAGGTAATAGTTTGGCTGTTTTGAAACCATCCTCCAGTCTTATAACATATTTATGCTATGGGATTACAAACATGAGAGTGATGTCATTGATCAAACTTTTGTCAGCGGTTGTGTGGTTTCAAATAAGACTCAGTATCTAAAAGTGTTTTCTCTAATACCTTAAATCACAACCTCCTGCATGAAAACATATTTTACTCAAGGTGACAGCAATCACAAATTATAAACTTGTGTGTGCATGTGCGTGAGAAAGACTTACTTTAGTGTAATTTTAACAGGATTAATGATGTACACAATTTAAAAGGACAAATGGCGGTCTCCTACTCCACCATCCTCTATAAATTCAAGATTCCCAGTGACAACATCTTTTAAGTCTTTTAGCGATTTCTTCTGGTATTTGATTTAATATTTCTAAATAACATCTTTATAGCACTCATTCTTGATTGTTCAACTTCAGACATTATCTTTTGGTTCTGAGTTAAGATATAGGTTTGGATGCTGTGACAGAGACTAAAATGGCAGTGCATTAAAATAGAAGCTTATTTTTTTCTTATAAATGCAGAGCATCAAGTTAGAAAGACTTTTACTCACCTGATCCAAGATAGCTTGTTACCATGACCGTATTTCATCCAGTGGGACAGGGTAGAAGGGAATGGGAAGCATATGTTTCTACCCCTTAAAGGCACAACTCAGAAAAGGTACATATCAATTTCATTTATATCCATTGTCCAGAACTTGGTGTCATGGCTTCCACAAGGAAGGCTGGAAACCCTGGTCTTTATTCTAGGTAACCACACTGTTGGTTAAAATCCTCTTACTATGTAAGAAAAGAACATATGTTGATGGGCAACAATCAGTTTCTTCTACAATTTCCTATTTTGGAAGAAGAGTATTTTACCCTTGTAAACAACAACAACACACACACACCAACATGCATGTTTCATCCCCATCCTATCACAATTTTGTGTGTTATATCACAATTTGGGTTAAATCAATATTTGATGTTTACATTATAAAATATTATTTACAACTTAATCATTTAATGTACTTCCTTTCTTGCACATCAGAAAACATATAGTATCTTAGCAACACCTTTACTTATATTGGTTTGCTATTCCCTCAATAAAGCTTAATTTCTTTAAAAGATAATCATGAATTCCATGGATCTACAGGCTCAACTCATGGCGGCACTGTTCAAAATGAAAAAGACTGGGATAATTTCATCAGCAAGGTAATGGATAAACGACTATGGTACTCAATTGAATATTAGATAGCAGGGAACAGGGATGAAATGCAGCTGCATACAACAATGTGTTTTCCTGGAAATAGAAGACTGAGTTAAAAAACAGTAAGTCTCAGAAGATTATCAATGTGGTGTATGACACCTATTGATTTGCATGTGTGTAACCATATTTGCGTAGGATGCAAAGGATAAATTGCATTGATCATGGTGTATTGTCCTTTTAATGTGCTATTGAATTCAGTTTGCTAGTATTGTGTTGAAATTTTTGCATCTATATTCATCAGGAATATTGGCCTGTAGCTTTCTCTTCTTGTAGTATCCTCATATGACTTTGGTATCAGGGTAGATTGGCCTTGTAAAAAGAGTTTGGAAATGTAACCTCCTCTTCAATTTTTTTGGAAAAGTTTGAGAAGGATTGGCATTAGTTCTTCTTTCAATGAGTGGTGGAGTTCATCAGTGAAACCATCTGGACCTGGGCTTTTCTTTGTTGGGAGGGTTTTGATTACTGCTCTAATCTCCTTAGTCATTGTTGGTCTGATCAGGTTTTCTATTTCTTCATGATTCAGTCTTTAAGTGGTATGTTTCTTGGAATTTATCCATTTCTTATAGGTTGTCCAATTTATTGACATATAATTGTTCATAGTAGCCTCTAATGATTATTTGTATTTCTGTGATATCAGTCGTAAAGTTTCCTTTTTAATTTATAATTTTGAGTCCTCTTTTATTATTGGTTAGTCTAGTTAAAAGTTCTGAATTTGACTATATATTTACCTTTGCCCTGTGAGTTTCATACTTTTATATGTTTTCATGTTGTTCTTTAGCTTCCATTCATTTCAACTTGAAGAACTCCCTATAGCATTTCTTGTAAGGCAGGTCTAATAGTGATGAACTTTCTTAACTTTTGTTTCTCTGGAAATATCTTTATTCTCCTTCATTTCTGAAGAATAGTTTTGCTGGGCATAGTATTCTTGATTTGCAGGGTTTTTTTGCTTTTTTTTTTTTTTTCCAGCACTTTGAGTATATCATCCCACGCCCTCCTGGTCTCTAAGATTTCTCCAGAGAAATCTACTGATAACCCTAAGGGGGTTTTTCTTTAAGCATCTTTTTCTTGAGGCTTTCTTTTAACATTTTGATTATAATGTGTCTTGGAATAATCTTCTTTGGGTTGATGTTGCTTGAATCCTTTGAATTTCTTGTACCTAGATGTCTGTATATCTCCCAAGATTTGGGATGTTGTCAGCTATTATTTCTTTAAATAAGTTTTCTTCCCCTTTTCTTTTTCTTCTCCTTCTGGGTCTCCCATGATGCAAATGTTTGTTTACTTAGTGGTGTCCCATAATTCACACAGGTTTTTTCATCCTTTTTTCTTTTTGTTCCTCTAACTGCCTAATTTCAAAAGATCTGTCCTTGAGTTGTCCATGTTTGGTGACACTCAGGTTATTGGCAGAATTTAGTTCCATGCAGTAGTAGAACCAAGGTTCTCATTTCCTTGCTGGCTGTTATCTGGGGACTGCTCTCAACTTCTAGAGGCTGCCTACATTCCTTGGTTCATGACCACTTCTTTCATCTTTAAACCAGCAACAGTGGGTCTAGTCCTTATGATGTTGCATCTTTTCTATCTCTTCTGCCTCCACTTCTTTTACCATATCTCTCTCACTGACTCTTTAGCCTTCCTCCTCTGATTGTAAAGGCCCATGTTATTATATTTGGCCCATCCAAATAATCCAGAACAATCTCTCAATTTTAAGGTCAGTTGATTAGCAACTTTAATTCCAACTTCAAAGTCCCCTTTGCTCTGTGATTATAACATATTCACAGCTTTAATACCAGGGAGTAAAGCTCATGGCTGCCATCTTGTTAAGACTAGCTTTCCTCCTAAGAGGTGATTCCTGACTAGACCTGGTGTGAAAGGGAAGATTATGCTGAAGGAGTAGTTCAGGCCTTGCATTGTTCTTCCAGCCCTCTGGAAGCCCCAGGACAGTGGTTTAACCCCTCCCCTCCCCCCCAAATCAGTACAGAAGTTAATCTGAGCGGTTAGGACTTCATGCCTCCTTCCTTTTTTCCTCTGTATTTTACAGGTGGGAAGTAAAGGCTCAGGGAGATCAAGTCATTGCTCAAGGTCACAAACACAGTTAATGGCAGAGTAATGAAAATATACTTATTCATTCACTTATCCATTCAATAACACTTGCTAAGCCCTACCATGCTAAGTGGTCTAGGGAGACAAACATGAAATAAACCTTGTTCATCCACCTCTCAGGGAGTCTTGTTTGTTTATCTGGGATGCAAATGCAATAAACTTGTTTGCATGCTTGATGCTGGTTCAGTAAAATTTCCACACATTTTTACATAGAAATTTGATTTTTCCTGAGAACATCTGCTTCAGCTCCAAGGCAGGGGTGGTAGGACCTGATTCAAACCACGCCTGTGTGCCCTTAAGGAATTAACTTAGTAATAGTATTTACCTGATAGAGTTAGTGGGAGAAGGATTGAGTTGAAACGTGCAAATAACTAGGAACCGGGGTGTAACAAGAGCTTAATAAGTGATGACTGTCATCACTTTCATTATTATTTAACCCCCTTGAACCTCAGTTTTACTGTTTATTAAGTGGATACAATAATAAACATCTCATGGAATGATTAAATGATCACCCTGTATAGTATAGCTATAACACGTGACCCACAATTTGTACAAACTCACAATTCATCCCCTCACTCCTTCCCTAGAAACCTCACTTACAGACCTACTAATTTCATAGCTTATGCCTTCAGTAAAACATTCATGGAGGGTCTTTGGTTGAGAAGAAATGTCACAGGGGTCAGGATTTCAGAGTTCTTTAGTGGATTTGAAACTACCCTCCTGTGTGACTTTAGGCAAAGGGCTTGGCCTTTCTGATCCTCAGTTTCTTCATCCATGAAGAACAGATTGCTCTAGAAAATAGTCTTTATCCCCTGTTTAGTTTTTAAGTTAACCAGAGAGTTAAACCATTCTCTGAGAATGTAATCTTCTAAAATGCACTAGATTTGCAAACTTCCTTCAACATGCTGTTTTGGAAGTCAATCTCACTGCTCGCTCCATTTTCCTTTTGCGTATATGGCTGGTTCCCCCTGGGGAGATCTTGGAAAAACCAAAGGATGCCACAGGAAACCTGAAGCCAGCTGAGACCCAGAGAAGCACTAAACAAACAAGAAGGAGCCAGACCCAAGAGACACAGGTCCCTTCTTGTCCAGAGCTGCCACCCCAGGAGGCAGCAGCAAGCTCAGGCTGTCAGAAGAAGCAGTGTGAAGACAAAATCGTAAGACAGATGGTGATGGTAGTAGGAGGTGCCCCTTACTATTCCCCACTATCCAATGATGCAGCACCCACCCTTGGAGCTTGGGGTCCCTATGTTAGGACCTGGCAGGCCCCAGTTTTGAGGAAGCCCACAGAGCTACCTATCATATAGAAAGAGGCCAAGAACAGCACTGGGGGATCCAGAAAGAAAAGATTCCAACTGGATCCAGAACCAAGCACAGAGCCAGGCCAGGCATGGGCAGGAGGGGTGGGTTGTCTGTCAGTGAGAAGTCAGCACTCCCAAAGCAGGACCAGGTCCTTACTTCTTTTCATTTTGCTAGAAACAGAGACTCTGTTAAGCTATCTCAGATACTAAGCATTTATTGTCAGGATGCATAGCCAACACAAGAGACTGGGTCACAAAGGAAGCCAGTCTGTTGTCTAAAATTCAAAGCATCACCAATCCTGGGACTTACTTTGCCATTGGTCCTCTCCTTCTATTTATGTCTTCTTGTTCTTCATATCTGACAAACTGGTTTATTTTCTGTATATTCCGAGTGAGGTTTCAAAGGGAGAAAGTCTAGCTGGTCTTGTTAATTACTATGGTCCTTACTTTTCAGGCTCATCTTTATTGTGACCTAGTGGCCAGCCTACAAATTGGCGGCCCTCAAATCAAATATTTACTACAAATCCCGTAAGAAACAACTCCTTATTCAAGGAAATATCTAGGGGTCGCTTGGGGGTGGGACTGACGCCTTTTGAAGGTGGTGGTGAATGGCAGGTGCTGCGATGAGCATGTGTGGTGAACATCCGTACAATGAACGTCAGCTAAGAGGCTATACTAGGCCAGTGCCTACTAAGCCCTGGACTCTCAGGAATTTCTCAGTCTGGCCCTCACGGTCCAATCAATGGTGACACCTAGAAGAATGACGATACCACCTAGCACATCACCGGGACTTGAAATCTTGGTTTTATGAGTGACAGGAGGGGAAGGGAAGGAGGAAGTAAACGTCAGGACCTAAAGAGACATTCTGAGAGGATGCATTTCCATCAATTGCTCTGGATGGATTTTTCCTGGGGCCTTCTGGGTTAGCCTTGATGTGGTCTCTGGTATCACAGTCTGTGCACTCAGATTCATTCCTTCTTGTCCTTGTTCCAGCAGATGATGATGCCCAAAATAATGCTCATACCTACAGGGTCATTGTTTGGGAATCAGACAGACCCAGGGTCTATCTCTGGTTCAGCTGTGTGTCCTTGAGCAAGTCAACCTTTCTAGGTCTCCGTGTCCTCTACTATAAAATTACACTAAGAAAACCTACCTCATACATTCCTTATGCATGGACCACTACATTTGGGATCATTCTTTTCATTGCTATTGGTATGTGATTGAACAGTGCTTAACCCTTAAAAGCAGTATTATTCATTCTGTGGCAGGAAATGGATGGGGACTTGGAACAGAGAGGACAAAGGACTTCTAAGGCATTGCTTCCTGGGCAGAAATGTGAATGTAGAAGGGGAATAGTTTCAGGGTCCCTGAGGTCATGGGCTCTAGAACCTGATTATTACACAGCATCCTGGGGACAAGGTGGTGCCCTCATGTGAGAGGACCAAGGGTTATAAAGTCAGAGTCTAGGCCAGTGTTGACTCAGAGAGTCCTTAGCTGATGTAACTCTGAGGAGGCAGAAAGGTCCTTCCCCAAACACTAGAAAGGGCTTTGTCCAGTATCCTGTTAAATTACTTGGAATGCAGGAACCCAGAGATAACACTCAGGAAAGAGTTTCCCTTTCCCCTTCCATATGTCCTATCACCAGATGGAATGGCCTGATGCTCAGAGCAGCACAGGACATTCAGGAAGAAAGGTGTGATGCCTGGAGGACACATGATGATCTTCTGTTTTCAAACTGAAAGCCATGTGATAGCTACAAAAATAATGATAGAAGAAAACAGGGGCTGAGAATGGGTTTATAGGTTGCCACATTTTCTCTGCAGAGTAAATCTCAAGGTTCTGGGATAATTCAAGATAGGAGAAGAAGGGATACTGGCTGTTCTACTAATTTGGATATTGTGGGTGCTGTAGACAGCTTTCATAAAATGATATGAACCTTATGCATATCTCCCAGTAGGGGAAGAGGCTATTGCATTATTATTCTGGGGGAAGTACAAGGATGTGGGCCTGGGAGGGATGGTCCTATGGGCTTTGCACACAGCTCTCCAATGGTTGGAAGCCCATTCACGGATTTGTGGAAGTTTTGCTGTATCATGTCCACTTAAGAGAGTGAACGATTATCTTGCTTCATTTGGGCTGGGCTGTGGTCATTCTAAGATGGACTAACCCAGATGTCTTAGGACTATTAAGGAATCTAGAGTAGAGACTGCAGAGCCAGCTGCATGGCTGTATCTGGGAGTTTGAAGTTAACATGCAGCTTTACCAATAAGAAGATGCGACAGAGCGTACTCAGAGCATTGGGGCTGAGTGGGCTGTGAAGGAAAGGTGGTTTCTATGCCACCTGGAAGCAGGTAACTTGCCCCCATCTGTTCTAATCTTACCTTGGTACCTAATCCATGACTTGCTCTATGTCTGAAGGTTCATCCTTCTCAAATCCTTTGCCCAAACTTAAGATATGTCTGACGATATTCAATCTGCAAAAAGGAAAATCATAATGGAGTTAAAGCTCAAATTCTGCTCTTTACACAGCTGTGCTATTAATTTTGGCATTTTGGCTTTATTCATGGACCACTTAACACCCCATACAGCAGGGTGTTTGGGGTGACTATAATAAAATTCATATAAAGAAAACAATTTAAATGTCAGTCTAATTCATACAGATTAATTTAGTTCAGGTATAATTTAGTTTTCTTCAATTTGCATTGCTGAGAGCATTGTTATTTTCTTGGTAAAATAAATTTCTTTCTCACCCTTTCCTAGCTTCACAAGGAAATGGAAAAGCTATGATCACCTGGAGCTTCTATTGCCATCAATGGAAAATTCTAGAAGCTGTCAGTTAATGAAACAGTTTTTAGTGAATAGGTATTGAATAAAGGAGAAATCGCCTTTTGGAGATAATTTGGAATGTAGAGTTAACATCTGAATTGGGAACATAAGTGAGGAAAAACATGATCCTCATATGTTGACCATGCTGGTGTTAGGTTGAATTCAGCATGTTGTTTGTGACTCTACTGAACGAAGGATATAAGGGGGAAAAAACCTAACATTCATTCTTATCTATTACGTTCCAGGCACTGTGCATGGTGTTTTGAGTGTATTATTTTTTTGAGGTCATATTTAAAGTTAACCTCTATGTTTCCTTACTTAAACAATTTCAGCATAAATAGCATTTGCATCATAGAATGGTAAGATAATGTATGTAGTCAAGCCTTGGTCAGATGTTCATCCTTGATCTAATCAACCATAGATAGGAATGGTTATATAAGTCAGAAACCCACTGCTAGCGACCCCACCGTGTGCATGGGGGAGGGAAGGGAAGGCACTCAAAAAAGAAAGAGAGTTATCATGAGCTGTACAAAAACTTCAAAAGGGACCTTCTAGAGTCAATCTGGACATGGCTCTCTAATCGTTAGTTTCCTCATCTATAAAATTGGGGTAATAATAAAACCGTCTTCTTAGGATCATCGTGAGGATTAAGCGAGAAATATAAAGCATTGTAGATAATGCTTTTGCATAACAGACTCTTTCCAGTCACACTTCAACCAGCCAACTCATGCATTTTTTGAGGTTCCATCTGAGCAATCACTTCTTTTAAAAATCTCTCTGTAACTCCCCAGGTCTGGATTGGGTTCCCTAATGGTTGTTCACACTTGAGCCTTGTCATGATCCAATATGGTGCTTATCCCACTCTAATATAACTGTTTGTTCAATTATCCATCTCCAGGATTAGGATCTGATCACATAAGGGCAAGAAATAAGTCTCATGTACTATTCTATCCCCAGCGCTCAGAACAGTGCTAGATGACAATAGGAACTTAATAAATCTTGTTTAATAATAATGTTGAACACTTAGCATCATTATCTCATCAACTTGTTATCGTGATTTTGTAGATGAAGAAACTGAGTCTTAGAAAATTTAAGGAACTTAACTCTAATTTACCCCTTGGGTTAATGGGGGAGCAGGCTTTGCACCCAGGGCCCATGAGTCCAAAAACCATACTTTTCTCACTATGTCACGAGGCCTTATTAGACCAACATCTGTTGAGCATCTTCTCTGTGCTGAGTGCAACACTATATATTTCCATATTATCTTGTTTAGACTCTGCAACAGTCCTTTGAGGCAGGTGTATCAGTTTGCCATATGACGAAACTGGCTAGAAGAAAAAGTTACATGCCCAAGGTCACAAGGCTAGCAAGTGGCCGAACTAAGATCCAGCTCTTCCCTTTCCACAGAGGAACTATCTGCGATCATGTGTCAGGCACCCAACAAAGCTCCAACAACCAGACCAGAAAACCCCCAACGGTCAGACCCAAAATGAGATCACCAGACCTTAATGGGTGAAACTTCTTCTCCTGAAATATTCTGACAGGCTTTGCTGATCTCAAGCTTTTGCCTTGCTTTTCTGACTCCCAACAAGAGCACAGTGCTGTTCTGGTGAGCTATTTATAGATAACCTGAAATATGTTTAAGGATAGTTCATATATGCCTATCGCAAAGTATTGTGGGAGTAATTCCTTTTCCAATGGCTAGCGAAAATTCAAGGGGGAAAGGAAAATAAAATAGTTGAAAAAATTACATTGCTTAGGGTGTTTGAAATCTGCTTATAGATTAATATTTTTCTCTTTCCTCTTCTCTTTTTAACATTTCTATCTAGTAACTGAATGTTCATTAAATTACGTGCCAAAAGGCAATATTTTCTTTACATAATAGTCTTTAAGTGATGTGTTATTTTAGAAGTATTACACAAGCTTCCTTCCTACCCTCTCCTTTTCATCGTTAAAGGAAAGGAAGATTCAGCATCATAGTTTGAGAAATAATGAAGAGCTCTATAGCATTTCTTCTGTGGTCAGTTCCTATCATGCCAAACTGTCTTCTCTTTAGCTAGTAAAATGCAACTAAAAGTTGTAAAATAATCATTCAGAAACAGTAACTATACTGTTGTATATCAAAAACATCATTGGTTAAGAATGATATAGTGACTCCAGCTCATAAATACTAGAAAGATCAAGTATAAAAGGTTAACTTAGAATCTAAACCATCATTTCTTTGGTATCTTGTCAAGCATCATGAAGAATAAAATAAAAAAGAAACCACCAAACACTGCCTTCAAATTGTCCCTCAAAAATAAAAGACAGCTCAGGTACACACTAAAGTCTTAGAATGCTACAACTCACCAACAGCACAGTGAAGAGGAAAGGACTCTGGAATAGGGTCAAGGAGACCTGGTGTGTTAGTGAGTTCAGGCTGCTATAACAAATACCATAGACTGAGTGGCTTAAACAGCAGACATTATTTCTCATGGTGGTGGAAGCTGGAAGTCTGAGATCAGGGTGCCAGCATGGTTGGTTCTCATGAGATCCCTCTTCCTGGTTTGTAGATGGCTGTCTTCTTCACAAGGCAGAGAGAGTAATCATCTCTCTCACATCTCTTCTTATAAGGACACTAACCCCATTCATGAGAGTTCCACCCCCATGACCTAATTACTGTCCAAAGGCCCCACCTCCAAATACCATCACATTGGAGACTAGGCTTCAACATATGGATTTTGATGGGACACAAACATTCAGTCCATAGCAGTTGGGCTCTAGAACCATCTTGATTGCCATTTTGCTCTGTCCCATTCCTCTCTGGGTCCCTATTTCCTCACCTACAAGTGCCCTCTTAGATCTCTTAGGGAATGCCAAACTTCTGAATGCTAAGGGAAGATGATTGGCAAATGAAAGGCAAGTAGACTCTGAGGAAGAAAGGACAGGGGCTCCAATACAAGCTGGGGAAGACCCTGGGGCAGATGGGGTTTAAGATGAATGGAAACCCACTCTCCCCAGGAAGGAGGACCAGCATGTGAGGAGTCGACATACAGAGTGCGAGACACGGATCTGGAGGGAGAGCACCAGGAAGTGATCAAAGGAAGTGTTGAAATGAGGTTCGAAGAAAGCAACAGGGTCAGGAGAAGAGAGCAGGGGAAAATCACAGATTCCCTTGGCCTTCTCCTCCAATTCACCCTCTACAAAGGCTGCACATACATTTTTCTATCACCCAATTAAGATTATAACACTTCCCCGTGCAGAGTCTTTTAATGACCACCTATTGCCCTCAGTTTTTGTAAAAAAGAAAAACCTACTACACTCCCTACCCTTGATTTCAAAATTCAATAATCTCTGAAATTCAAAGTTTATTCATACGTATTTGGTAGCAAAACTTGATCTAAACTAAGGTAAGGCTCTTTATTTTCTTTCTTTCTTGGGTGTGACTATTCAGTGTCAGAATAACTAATAGGATTATTACAGGGTGCTGCCCCAGGCCCCACTGGGGATATGTATGATATATACATATAATTACCATATTACATTCTAAATTCTGAAAAATTCTAACTCCAAAAGCACATCTGACCCCAAGGATTTTGGATAACAGATTGTGGATTTATAGTTTCTTTTCAAGACAAACGTTGTCTCCAGTGGTGAGCCCTTGCCAACCTCACCCTCTGCCACCTTACACCCATCTGTCCCACCATGCTGTATTCCAGACACATTGAGTCCTCACCATCACCTTATGCTACAGTTTTGCACCCTACTATGGCTCTGCATGAACTTTCCCCACTGAATGGAATATCTGTCTAACTCACCTCTTTGTCTAGAAAAATACTCTGCACCTTTCAAAGCTCATTCTGAAGGCTTTTTCCTCTGTAAAGCCATCCCTAGTCTGTCCTTGTCTCTGCCCTCTCCTGCATCCTGGGCAGACTTGGCAGCCAGCTCTTCTGTGCACTTGACCACATGTGCGGCAGGAGCCACGTTGATGGTAACCATCTGTTAATACAGGTCAATGTTCCTCCCTTGGTCTGTAGGTTCCTGAAGGGCAGTCCTGCCTTCCTGGTCTCTGACCTCAGCACCTGGCACCGGGGATGCCCAGTGAATTATGGTGGACACTCAGTCAAGAGCAATCCACCAATCTATCACTCCATGAGAAGATGAACTGACCCTCTGCAGCAAGGTCATTCTGACCCAGGACAAATAAAGAGACGAAGAAGCAAAGGCAAAACTCTCCAACCTCCTGCCCTAAGGCACAAGAATCATCACTCCCCTCTAAATGTGCTCCAGTCCTGCACCATCTTCTTCCATCTGCACCAACAGGAGCGACTACAGGGCATGGAACATTCTACCACGCTCTCCCCAAAACTGCAGAGGTGAAACATCCTTCTCCTCTCCAGGCTCTCCCAAATGAAGACAAAAGCCAAGTTGTCCTTCTACCAGTGGTGCTGGGTGTGCAAATGAAACAGTTCATCAGGACCCCGTATAGAAAATACTCAGCTACCTTTGGGGCCACGATTCTGAGATTCAAATATAGACGGGGTAAACGATAGCATTCAGAACAACAGTGAAATTGGCATACAGCACAAGGCCTGCAAAGGACGTTTACTTATGTTTTTCATTTATGTAAATTCTCACGATTACCCTGTACGGTAGATACGGTTATTGTGCACAGTTAGTAGATGGGGAAACTGAGGTTCAGAGAAAATAAGCATTCGGCGTAAAGGTGCAAAAGTTAATAAAAAAGAAGCTGGGGTTAAAGGTAGATTTATGGGGAAAACACTCAAATTTGAAGGAGAAAGTAGAGCCATAGGCCAAAATAAGGACTTAAACTTGTCAGAAAAGACTCACATACTAATGGCAGGAAAGGGGGTTATAAGACTATGTGTAGAAGCTTCAGGGCTTGGATTCCAAGAAAGAAAAAACTGTATCTGCATGAGAACTGGCATTAGCAAAAAAAAAAAAAAAAGAAAAAAGAAATAAAGGTGGTTGAGGACTCCATGGCACCACACAGCTGAAGTTGGTGAGACTTGGATTTACCTCAGGTTAAAAGTAATACATGATTATTATAGAGAATTTAGAAAAACTAGAAAAAAATTAAAAGAAAAAAAATTTACTTGAGAACATTTTTTAAACCATTCTAAAGTTCCGTGATATAAAATTGTTTTCAATTTGTTTTTATTTTAAAGGAAATTTTTTAACATGGATGTTATCTTATCTGTTAACTTTCTCCTAATCAATGCATGAGAGTGATCATTTCACTACACACTCATCAACACCAGATATTATTATTTCATTTTAAATATCAGACAATTTGATAGGGAAAGTTCGGAAGGGGAAAATAACCCCTCACTCTTGTTTCATCTATATTTACTTGGTTACTTAGGAAAATTTTTTTTTTAATTTCCACAGTTATTTATCAACATATTTCACATTTGTCTTTTACCTATTTATGTCCTTTTCCACGTATCTGCTGGGGCCCCTGGTATTTGTATTCCCAAATTTATATTTATTAAAAAGTTACCCTTTGATAAACTTCCTGCAACATTATGTCAGTTTTGTTGATTGCTTTTTAATCTTGGTGATTTTTTTTTGGATGTATAAAAGTTTTAAATTTTTATGAAGTCAGATCTATCAATCATACACTTAGTGATTTATTCCATCAATTCTAAGCTTAGAAAATTCTCCCCCTCAGGAGGTTTGATAAATATTCACGTCTATTTTCTTCCAGATTTTCTAATAGTTAAGGTTTTTAAATGTTTAACTCTTTAATCCATCTGGAATTTATTTTGATGTTTCTAGTGAGGTAAGAAATGTTCAAAATTCTTCTAAAATATAATAAAACACTTAACACCTCACATGTTTAGCTGATATTAGCATAAACCTTGAAGGCCAAGTGGTACCAGCTTCAAAGGCTGCAAATTTCTTAATAGAGTTTAGGATTTCCCCCGTAATAGCACAGCGTACAAAATATACATACGTGCCAGTCATTACTGCAAGTGAGTTATCAGCAAGCAGCACACCCAACATATGGTCTCTTTTTCATTATTAAGAAAAGTAAGTAATAAATAAGAACTGGGGCTCCCACCAATCATTAGCAAATCCTCCAAAGAAAATTAAGCACATATTGGAATCTTTTCCCTAATGGACTTGGGCAATCTCTCCGACTAAATCATTTCACCAAAGAAAACTTCCCTTCCTTCCAATCACGGCCTCTCGTTAAAAGTGAGGCAGTGAATCATTTCAAAGAGCACATGCAGAAGAAACCCGAGGATCCGCGTGTGATTTCTCTCCACACTGGGGAAACATTTCTGCCTCTCCCTGCCTTCCAGCACAAAGGCGGCCCCGTCTGGAGCTGCACTGAAAAAGATTTGCGGCTTATTGTCCTGATGGACGCCAGAGCAATGGAATAGCTCTGCACTTCGTCCTGCAAAGGCAGACCAACAAGACATTGTGCTCGTGACGGCTCACATTACAATGGAGAAATATTAGGTGGATATTTCAACAGGCACCCAGAGGAGAAACAGTAGTTATAAGAATGCCACAGACTGCTTCCACGGAGAGTAAAAGGGACATAAAAAAGGGGGTTGGTGGGGAGGAGGTGGGAAATGCCTCAGGGAGAAAAAAAAAGTCCACTCAGAGAATATATGTTAATGCAAAGCCTGCTTGCTAGCCTGGCTCTCTAGAGAAGGGCGGTAACGATCCCCGGTATGTGAACTCTGCAATTACAGCATTATTAATTTATGCAGCTCTGCAGACCACACATGGGACTTCATGGTAATTAAGTTACAGATAAAGTCAGGTTAGTTTCCCTCTGAATATAAACAGTTGTGTTCTGTTTAACACACACTCAGGGAAAAACTGGTGGATTTTAACCAAAGAATACTCTCTGGTAAACATATATTTGATGCAGAACCTGTCAGCAATATAATGCTAAAAAAAAAAAAAGTACTGCCTAGCTGTAGATTTAGCAGAGAAGCCGAATGATGCAGACTCAGCCAGCCAACCACTCCATTAGAAAAGAGGGTAGAGAGGCTGGAGGCAAGAGGTTTGATGAAACCCTCCTATGAGGCCTGCATTAGTGATTTGCAAAGGTTCAAGCAGACACTGGGGACAAGGATAAAATTCATTATCGTGGCCACCTGGAATGGTCAGAAATGGATTAAACCAAGACATAACCCTTGAAAAGTGGCATACACTGGACCCTGCAGTTTTACTTCCAGGAACTCATTCTAAGTAAATAACCACCTGATGGCTCTTTTTTTGTGTCGACCTGACTGAACCCCAGGGTGCGCAGATATTTGGTTAAACATTATTTCTGGGTGTGTCTGTGAGTGTGTTTCTGGATGAGATTAACATTTGAATTCGTAGACTAAGTAAAGCAGATTGCCCTCCCCAATGTGGGTAAACTTTATCTGATCAACTGAAAGCCTGAATAGAATAAAAGGCTGAGTAAGAAAGAATTCTTTCTCTGTACCTGACTGTCTTTGAGCTGGGACATCACTCTTCTGCCTTTGGACTCAGACTTGGACTGGGACACTCTTGGTTCTCCTGGTTCTGAGGCCTTTGGACTCATGCTGGATGATGTCATTCACTCTCCTGGGTCTTCAGCTTGCCACTGGCAGACCATGGTCTTCTCAGCCTCTGTAATCATGTGAGCAAATTCCTTACGATAAGTATCTCTCATGTTGGTTCTGTTTCTCTGCAAAACCAAGACTAATAAAATCATGGATGTGTGCAAAAATTTTGCTACAAAGATGTTCATCACAGTAGTGTTTATGATAGCAAAACTTTGCAATCAACCTGCCTTTTTCACCTAGCACTTTACTGTGAACAAATCTCTGTGTCTGTAGATATATTTGTGGAACTCATCTTTCTATTTATTTATTTATTTATTTATTTATTTATTTATTTAAATTGAAGCATAGTTGATTTACAATGTTGTGTTAATTTTTGCTGTATAGCAAAGTGATTCAGTTATACATATATACATTACATTTTTATATTCTTTTCCATTATTGTTTATCATAGGATATTGAATATAGTTCTCTGTGCTACACAGCAGGATCTTGTTGTTTATCCATTCTATATATAATAGCTCACATCTGCTAACCCCAACTTCCCACTCCATCCTTCCCCCAACCCTCTCCCCCTTGGCTACCACAAGTCTGTTCTCTATGTGTGGACCTCATCTTGAATGACTGTGGAGTCTTCGATTGACTAGTACATCATAATTAGTGTAATCAATATATACAAGGATTTAAGAATGATGTTACATTGTTCTTTATTATGTTCACTAAGTTGAAAAGAGCACATTTTAAACACCATAAATATTGTATGATTCATTTTTATTTTCTGCTGCTAAATCTCTCAGAAGTAAGTTCTCCAGCAGTTCCAACAAAATTCTTATAAATATATTTGTTTTATTACCAATAAAATGCCTAATCACAAGGCATTCTTTATTGCATCTATACTGTCATTTAAATAACCTAATTTTATGCCAGATTCTCTAATTCATGTCCCTAAGTAACCCACATATCAAATATATGCTCAAGGGACATTTCTCAAGATTGTGAAAAATATGTGTGGAAGTAAAAGCCATGTAGAGTGTACTAGTACACACAAAGAAAATGTTAGGACACAGTGTCAGTTTGTTACCTATTGACTCATAACAAATTACCCCAAAATTTAGTGGCTTAAAGCAGCAAACACGTATCATCTCAGTTTCTGTGAGTCAGGAATCCAGCCATGGCTCAGCAGCGTCCTTTGGCTCTGATTTCTCATAGAGCTTCAACCAAGATGTGGACTAGGCCTGCATTCATCTTAAAACTCAACCAGAAGTTGATCCACTTTAAAGTTCATTCAAGCAGTTTTTGACAAGAGTCAGTTCCTCATTAAGTGTTGGGTTAAGACCTCTGTTTTTTGGACCTTTAGAGAGCAACTCACAGCAGGGCAGCTGGTTTCACCAGAGTAAGAAAGTGAGAAGGCACAAGAGAAGATATAAGTCAAAAGTCACAAACGTTTATAGGTACGGTTGCCACATTTAGCAAATAAAAATTCATGTCACCCAAAGCAGTGCTAAGAGCACAAATTTATAGCTGTAAATGTGTACATTAAAATAAAGATCTCAGAACTAAAAAAGAAAGAAATAACTAAACCCAAAGCTAGCAGAAGGAAGGAAATAGTAAAGATTAGAGCAGAAATCAATGGAATAGAAAATAGAAAAACAATAAAGAAAATCAACAAAAACAGTAGTTGGTTCTTTCAGAAGATTAACAAAAGTGACAAAGCTTTAGCTAGATTAACTAATACAAAAAGAGAAAAGACTCAAATCAGAAATGAAAGAGGGGACGTCTCGACCAATTTTACTGAAATAAAAAGTATTATATGAGAATGCCATGAACAATTATACACCAATAATTCTGATAACTAAATGAAACAAAGTCCTAAAAACACACAACCTACTAGACTGAATCATGAAGAAATACAAAATCTGAACAGATGTATAACTAGTAAGGAGATTAAACTAGTAATCAAATACTCCAAAGAAAGCCTAGGACCATATGGTTTCACCGGTGAATTCTACCAAAAATTTAAAGAAGATTTAACATCCTCCTCAAACTCTTCCAAAAAATTGAGGGGAGCAAATGCTTCCAAACTCACTCTTTGAGACCAGCATTACCCTGATACTAAACTCAAAAATACTACAAGAGAAAAAAAAAAAACAACTATAGACCAATATCCCTGATGAATGTTAATGCCAAGTTACTCAACAAAATACTGGTAAATCATATTCAATAGCACCTTACAAGGATTTTACACCATGATTAAATGGGATTTATTATTGGAATGCAAAGATGGTTCAATGTATAAAAATTAATCAGTGTAATATACCACATTAACAGAATAAAGGTGGGGGGACAAGTGATCATATCAATTGATACAGAAAAAGCATTTTACAAAATTCAACACCTTTCCATGATTAAAAAAAAAACAAACACTCAACAAACTAGTAATAGAAGGAAACTACCCTAACATTATAAAGATCATATATGAAAAATCCACAGCTAACATATGCAAAATAAAAACTTTTTCTCTAAGATCAGGAACAAAACATGGAAGCCCCTTTTGCCCCTTCTATTCAACATACTATTGGAAGTCATAGCCAGAGCTGTTAGGCAAGAAAAGGTAATAAAAAGCATCCAAATTAAAAAGGAAGAAGTAAAACAATCTCTGTAGATGGCATAATCTTATGTATAGAAAACCCTAAAGATTCCACAAAAACACTGCTGGATACAAAATCAACAAAAAAAAAAAATTAGTTACATTTCTATCCACTGACAGTGAACAATTTGGAAATGAAATTAAGAAAATAATTTCATTTACAATAACAGCAAAAAGAATAAAATTCCTGGGAATAAAATTAACCAAGGTGAAAGACTTGTTCACTGAAAACTGTGGAACATTGCTGAAAGAATTTTAAAAGACACAAATAAATAGAAAGACATCCACATTCCTGAACTGGAAGATTTAATATTGTTAAATGTCTCTACTACACAAAGCTATCTACGTATTTAATGCAATGCCTATCACTTCCCAGTGGTATTTTTTGCAGAAATAGAAAAATTTCATCAAAAATAAAAAAATTGTATGCTAAAATTTACATTGAGTCTCAAGAGACTAGCCAAACAATCTTGTAAGAGAAGAACAAAGTTAGAGGTCTCACACTTCCTAACTTCAAATCTTATTACAAAGCTACAGTAATCAAAACAGTGTGGTACTGGCATAAAGACAGATATATAGACCAATGGGATAGAATAGAGAGCCAAGAAATAAACCTTCATGTATATCATCAAATAATCTTTAGCAAGGATGCCAAGACCACTCAATGGGAAAAGGACAGTCTTTTCAACAAATGGTGTTGAGAAAACTGGATATCCACATGCAAAAGAGTTAAGTTGGACTCTTACCTTATGCCATGTACAAAAAATTAACTCAAAGTGGCTCAAAGACCTAACTGTATGAGCTAAATAACAAAACTCTTAGAAGAAAACATAGGGGAAAGCCTTCATGACATTAGACTTTGCAAGGATTTCTTGGAAATGACACCAAAAGCACAGGCAATAAAAGTAAAAATAGATCAACCAGACTACATCAAAACTCAAAACTTCTGTGAATCAAAGGACACAATCAACAGGGTGAAAAAGCAATCTACAGAATCGGAGAAAACATTTATAAATCACATCTTATCTGGAGTTAATACCCAGGATATATAAAGAACTCCTAAAACAACAACAAAAAAATGCAAATGACCCAAATCATGAAAGGGCAAAGGACTTTAGACATTTCTCCAAAGAGGATATACAAATGGCCAAAAAGCGTATGAAAAGATGCTCAACATCACTAATCATTAGGGAAATGCAAATCAAAACTACTATATCACCTCACACTTATTAGGATGACTACCAGAAAAAAAAGGTGTTGGTGAGGATGTAGAGAAATAAGAACCCTTGCGGATTGTTGGTAGGCATGTAAAATCATAAAGCCACTATTGAAAACGATATAGAGGTTCCTCAAAAAAATAAAAATAGAATCACTATATGATCCAGCAATCCCACTTCTGGGTGTAAAAATATATGCCAAAGTATTGAAAGCAGGATCTTGAAGTGATATTTGCACACCCATGTTCATAGCAGCTATTTACAATAGCTAAGAAGTGGAAGCAACTCAAGTGTCCATCAGTGGATAACTGGATAAACAAAATGTGCTGTATACATACAATGAAATGTTTTTCAGCCTTAAAAAGGAAGGAAATTATGACACATGCTACAACATAGAGTGAAATGAAACAGTCACAGAAAAACAAGTATAACTTTATGATTCCACTTATATGAGATAATCTAGTGTAGTCAAATTCATAGAAACAGAAAGACTGGTGGTTGTCAGAGGCTAGGAGGAGGAGGGAATGGAAGTTTTCTGTTTAATGAGTATAGACTTTCGGTTTTGTGGTATGAAAAAGTTTGCAGATTGTTTGCATAACAATGTGAATATACTTAACATTACTGAACTATACACTTAAAAATGGTAAAGATGGTAAACTTTATGCTATTCATCTTTTGCTAAAATTAAAACTAAAAATTAAAAAATAGGTCACCCAGGTAAAATTAAATTTCAGATAAATACTGACTGAATAATTTTTAGCATAAGTACATCCCAAATCTTGTATGGGACATACTTATACTAAAAAATTATTCACTGTTTATCTGAAATTCAAATTTAATTGTTCTATAAGATGCAAAATTGCATAGAATTCTATTTTCACATATGATGAGGAGCTAATTATTTGTAAATAGAGTTATTTAAGGGTTACAAAAATCTTTTTTTTATAAACTAGAGATGACAACATTTTTAATTTACTGAAAACTTGAATTTATTATTCTACCATGCCATCTGGATACAAAATTTATAAGTCCTTTCAGAGAAAGAACATATATATCAGAGGAAGAACTTAAGTAAATTATTGAAATTCCTGTAACTTGTAAGGACCAATTGTCTTCATCCATGAGGTATCAGTATTGTTTCAAATTGGTTAAGATTTTCAGCTGCTGCTATCATTAACTGTTAAAATGTAAATTACTATAAGTTTAAGAATTATAATATCGTATGTTGAGGGCTCTTTTGTAAACCCCAGATTGTGTAGCAATACACATTCTAACAAAAATATTCTAGGACATGTTGGGGGTGGGGAACCAGATAAAGGTGGTCAAAAGGTACAAACTTCCAGTTATAATAAGTACTAGGGATGTAATGTACAACATGATGACTATAGTTAACACTGCTATATGGCATATTTGAAGGTTATTAGAGAAGAAATCCTAAAAGTTCTCATCACAAGGAAAAAAAGTTTTATATATTTTCTTTTTTTTTTTCTTTTTTGGCTTCTATATGAGGTGGTGGATGTTAACCGAACATTATGGTAATCATTTCACAATATATGCAAGTCAAGTCATTATGCTGTATACCTTAAACTTATACAGTGTTGTATGTCAATTGTATCTCAATAAAACTGAAATTAAAAAAAAAAAGAATATTCCAGGACTCTAGCTTCCAGGAGCTATGTGTTGGCACATAGTAAATGCTCACATATTTGTTGATGTGTTGAATAAATGTACTGTTTTGTGAATACTGTTACATTCAATTAAATGCCATTTCTAAACAAGCAAGCTAAGGTTTAGAAGGGTCAGGTTATTTGCCCAAAGTTACATGCCTACTAAATTTCAGAATTAGGATTAGAGCCCAGGATTTCTCCCATGCCAGAAACCCAGCTAGCTCTTCATCATACACCACATGGCCTTGTGTTTATGAGATCAAATGCCAAAGCCAATGGCTATGTAATTCGACACCCTCTTCTGTTGGAATTTATTCCTAGAGTGAAATCTCTGTGTTGTCATAGATTTACCTTTTTATTGAAAAGTAGGATTAAATGTGGTAGTTGGGTTTCTTAGCCTCCCTAGTTAGACTATGATGGATGAAAAATGCTAGAGAACCAAACATTTAGAGGCCCAAGTACCTCTGTGTATCTTAGAATCATTTTGCTGTTCCATGTGTAGGTATATATTAAATATTTGTTATATGATGGTATTGTGCTAGTGGCTGAGAAAGACATCCAGAAATATGACCTTTGACTGGGGTGACCATACATCTGTGTTTCCAGGGGCAGTCTGTTTTACACCTGTTGCCCCCTTGTACTTATTTATAACACCCCTCATTTCATTATCTCAAAAGAGTTCTGGCTTGGATGATAAATTATATGGTCACCTTACCTTTGGTAGAATTTCAAGAGGCTTTCAAAAACATTGGTAAAAGAAGAAATATAAAAATTAGAAAAAAATTCACGCATTCCTTTCTGTCTATGGTAAGCAGCTTCCATAATATCTCCCAATGATCCCTGTCTTCTGGTACCCATGTCCTTGTGGAATCTCCCCACTTAGAGTGTGGGCTGGATCTAGTGACTTGCTTCTAAAGAATGGAATTCAGCAAAAGTTATAAAAATAGAAGAAAATATAGTTTTCAGGGGTCAGTTTGCAACCATTTAGGGGAATCATTCCACCTCACCATAGAGACAGGAATACAAATAATATAATCATGATTATTGATAATTCCCAGGCTTATGGGGAAGCACAGTAAACATGAAACTTGTGACACCAGAACTTTTTATTAATTATCTTTTGCTAGTATAACAAATTACCACAAACTTAGTAGCTTAAAACAACATAAATTTATTATATTACAGTTCTGGAGGTCAGAAGTCTGACACAGTTATCACTGGGCTATAATCAGGACATGGGCATGGCTACATTTCCTTTCTCAAGACTCTAGGAAATAATCCATTTCCATGCCCTTTCCAGCTTCTAAAGACCACCTGCATTCCTTGGTTTGTGGCCCCTTCCTCCTTCAAAGCCCACAGTAGTGGGTTGAGTTCTTCCCACATTACATCACTCTAATTCCTCTTCTGCCTCCTTCTTCCACTTTCAAGGACCTGATTACATTGGGCCCACCCACATAATCCAGGATAATCTTCTTATTTTAATGTCAACTGATTATCGAATTTAATTCCATCCAACATGTTAATTCCCCCTTTGTCCTGTAACATAACATATTTACAGGTTCTGGGGACTATAATTTGAACATTTGAGAGGGGGTCATTATTCTGCCTACCACAACTATGTTTTCCAAAGTGTGTTTTGGGGAACGCCAGTTCAATGAGATGATATGAGGAAAGGGTTCCATGGGGAAATATGTTTGGGACATGCTGCATATCATAACTCAGTTTTGGAACTTCACAAGAAAGTTTTACAATGAAGAAACCTGACCAACTAACTGGAAGATACAACCCATTCTTTTCTCAAAGCAACTGATAACATTCAACAGTTATTCTCTGCTTGCCGTTAGCTCACTTTGTGATCCTGAACCAGCCTTGCAGCCCTCTCTACTAAATGAGGGGAGGTGGGGCTCAGATGTTATCTACTCCACTATTTTATGTTTCCTAGAATGATGAAAAAGTTTCCTTCCAAACCTGAGATTCTAGGAGTCACTTCAGCAAATATTTAACACACATTACTCTGTAGGTAAAATCAGAGTTCAGTTTTGGGAATAAAATAATGGTAAAATGAAGCCCTCCTCTCAGGGAGGTAAGTCTCCAGTGAGGGACACAGACATGAAAACAAAAATCTATAATATGCATGACAGGTGCCCTAACAGAGGTACTTACAGAGTGCAGAAGCATCATGGAAGATGGATGGTCAGCTCCATGGAGATGGTGGGAGAGGATGGAATTTGCATTTAAAGGGAAGCAGGAGTTCACCTGAGAGGGAAGGAAAGCACAAGAGAGAGTCTGAATGAGAGAGTTCTTACTATAATTTAGAAAATGTACTTGCAGCATGCTTTCAGTGGACTCAGTTGGATTCTTCAAGCCAAATGACCAGACCTGGATTCACATCCAAAAGAAATTATCCTTTCCCATCATTAGTATTCACTGGACAATTTCTGCCTGACCTTATCAGAGAGCACTACTTCCTAACATCATCAAGGCCCTTTGGGAAACAGGTAGAAAGAGTCATCCTATTCCAGGAACAGCCTAGCCTTTCTTTGGCACTAAGAAAATTAACAGGCATGATATATTCAGGCTAAAAAATTTGCACCAAATTATAGACCTTGCTTTGCATGTCTTAGGGCTTTTTCATGTTTATTTTCAATGAAGGTGTATTATGTTTTTTCTCTGAGCCTTTTGTCAACAGCGTGACAAAGACAGCGTGAGTGTTTCTAAATTACCTTTGCCTCTTGCACGACTGGAAGAGAAAGTCATGAAGGTTGGGTATCTGTTCATTAACAAGAATATGGGAGTACATTTATTGCTTTAATCTGGACAAATTTTTTTACCTAGTTCCATTTACCGTTGTTGGATTTTAATGGAAGGCCACCCGTATTTAGTTGTTATTGCCATTGTTTCTAAGAATGGAAAGGGCTCAAAAGGGCAATAAGAAAATGTGTTCTTGTATAGAAAACTCAGCAAAATAAATAAATATGAACATAATAATGGTAACGCTTAACCAAAGCATTAGACCTCAAAAGAAGACCTCAAAAGAAGACCTCATATATCTCCATGGAGATGGGGATAAAAATAAAACACGAGGGAGCTAATGATTGTTAAACTGCTGCTTTGTGCAAAGTATTGGGTTAGACTCTTTCCTTGCTTTATTTAATCCCAAGGCAATTCTTTGCATTTGGCCAAACTCCTGTAAATCTATCCCTAGCAAGAGCATCACACAAGTCTGTAAATGCAAATAGGCTCAAACCAATATTAATACTTATAATGTAAACCATGCATGCCCTTCTGTGCCCTTTCTACTGGATCTCTAGGATGCTGGAGTGTTTCTTCTAAGCTCACAGCATCCTCCTCAAGCTCTGGGCACTCCAGGAGGCCTGTTGCCCATGAAAACATTTGAAGTCAGCACCTCACCTCAGGCCCCCTCTACTGGCTGCCCTTGGGAGAAAACTGGTGTTTCTGCCAAGCATCTCACCCTATGAAACTCCAAAAATTATCAGCTCTTAAATGGCCAAAGTAGGCCTTGTTTGCTGCTGTACTCACTATACCACAGCCATGCTAAGCTCCACACAGGAGTATGGGGAATGTCCACCCACTATGCGTCTCATTTTGAATCCTGGGCCCCAAAGGTTAATCTTCAGGGCTATATGAAAACATCCCTGCAAATTCTGGGCACCATAATCTCCAGTTTAGACACAGCCTTGAGACTGAGACCTGATGCTTAAAAGCCATCATCCAACACAGGCTCCATATAATCCTCACCTTTCCCTCCGCACACTCAGGCACCTGCAAAAACCTCTGCTCTCACTCTCCTTGGACCAAAATCCCTCATGCCAAGTGATTCCTAGCAGGATAGGTCCACGGATTCATCAGATCACAAAGACATCTATGAATGCCAACTTTTGCTCACATGGGACTCCAGCTATATATGAATAAGACACCTGAGCTTCAGAAAGGTTAATAAATTGACCCGGCTGGTAAAGGTTGTGGTTGAAATTGGAGCCCCAGATCTACCTAACTCCTAGTTACACCATCTCAGAGAACTCATTAAGCACAACCCATGTGGTACCCCTGCAAAGAACCTTTAGTTTTATCAAAGTACAAGCCTTCTTATTTTATTTCTGATGGTCAGGATACATCTCAGGGTTTAATCTACGTTCTCCATTTAAGATTTGGAGGCCTGAAGTCCAGATACTTCAGGACGTGTTCTTTTTTATTATTATTATTGAAGTATAGTTGATTTACAATGTTGTGTTCGTTTCAGGTGTATAGCAAAGTGATTCAGATACATACATATTCTTTTCCTTTATAGGTTATTACAAAATATTTAGTATAGTTCTCTGTTCTATACAGTGGGTCCTTGTTGGTTGTCTATTTTATAAATAGTAGTGTATATATATTAATCCCAAACTCCTAATTTATCCCTCCCTCCCTTTCCCCTTTGGTAACCATAATTTTGTTTTCTATGTCTGTGGGTCTATTTCTGTTTTGTATATAAGTTCATTTGTATCATTTTCTTAGATTCCACATATAAGCAATATCATATGATATTCGTCTTTCTTTATCTGGCTTACTTCACTTGGTATGATAATCTCTAGGTCCATCCATGTTGCTGCAAATGGCATTATTTCATTCTTTTTATGGCTGAATAATATTCCATTCTTTTTAATGGATGGCTAATATTCCATTTATATATATATACCACAGCTTCTTATCCATTCATCTGTCAGTGGACAGTTAGATTGCTTCCATGTCTTGGTTATTCTAAATAGTGCTGCAATGGACATTAGGGTACATGTATCTTTTTGAATTATGATTTTCTCCGGATATATACCCAGGAGTGGGATTGCTGGATTATATGGTATCTATCTCTATTTTAGAGGATAAATGTTCTTAATGATTTCTTGCTTACATATCATCAATTAAGAGGAGCCGTCCCATGGAGATATCCTGCCTATGCACTATTTTACAGGGCTCTTCACTTTCTCCCCTAGTGGTTACGTGGAAGCTCTAAACTGTTGGAATTCACATCATCATTGACCAGAGACTCAAACTGTAGTCATCTGTAAATGTTCACATCTTTTGGACCTTTTGAGAAGAGTGTAGCAAGATGCCTATAACCCACAAGGAGAAAACAAGAAGACATCTCCCAGGTAACAGCAAAGGCAGCAGCAACAAGCTGACCTAGCCTATGTCTACTAGGAATGTTGCTAACATGCCTGCAATTGATATGTCAGAAGTTAAATGTTTAATCTGGGAAAAGGAAGTTGTTCTGGGGGAAGATAATTCTTTATCTTCTGTGTAAGCCTTGTTGAAAAATGTATACTTTCAAGATATCCTTGAGGCATTGCATTGCTTGTTTCCTAGTGAGATTCTTTGGCTTTTAAGACAAAAAGGAAATCTTTCCAATTTTATGAGTGAGGCTTGCCTTTGTTTTCCTCGGAAGCCATGGCTTATTGAAAAGGGAATCCTGAATCCGGCAATGCTGAGAAAAACACTCTTCTCAAATCCAAATTAAAGCCAATTAAGGAAAAACCTGGTACGAGATTAAATGCAAGAAGTCAAGGAGTCCAACCTTGGGGACGTAGACCCTGCCTTTGTCAAGATGAGCCCTTGGTAAGTTCTTCTCTATACAAGAATGTCAGCTAGTAAATCGAGAAGGAAATATCAAATTACAAATTCATTTTTCAGCTACTAATGAAATAATTGATTTAGGCAGGGATTATCAATGATACTAAGACCCTTAGGTGAAAGGTTGATGGTGAACTGGATGTTGACCTGATGGCAAAATATCACCCACAGCCTACATGCTGGTCACAAAGGGGACTGTCACTTCACAGGGGTGGGATCAAGTGCCACTACCTAATTGCCTCCCAAAGTGATTAAATATGAAGGACACAGTATCATCCATGAAGTGTTCTTGAGAAAACATTTACCTTGGATCTATTCAAATGTGTAGATCTAATTTTCAGTTTATGTAGGACTTAGCAACAAGAAAACTAACACCATGAAGAAGCAATCAGAAAATCCAGAAGGAGAGACCTTTGACAGAACAATTAACCCCAGTTTCTCTGAAATCTTCTACAAGTCAATGCCATTTAAAAAAAATAGAGCGAGACTGTATGAGATTTAAAAAGATTTAAGAGACATAACCACATGTGATGTACAAACAGTGATCAGATCCAGCTTTAGACAACCCAACCGTAATATTAGGGGGCAGTTGGAGAAATTTGAGCATGAACTGGTTATTTGACTATTTGAAGAGACTATTATTTGGATTAGCTGTGAAAATTATGTGATTTTATATAGGAAAATGGCCTTTACTTTTTAGATATGTATGCTGAAGTTTTCATGGCTGATATGACATCGTGTCTGTAATTTGCTTTAAATTTCAGGACAAAGATAGACATACAATCAATGTGGAAAATGTAAACAATCGTTAAATCTACATGATGGGTATATGAGAGTTCATTATATTCTTCTCTCTACTGTTTGACATTTGTTCTAATTATTTTTAAAAATATGTATGCCCAGCATGGCTTTGGGCTCTGGAGAAGAGGAAGCTCAAGGGTTCCAGGGAGACTGCCCTTCCTTGGTTGCTTTGAAAACCCAATGAGAGCCTCAGGGCATCCTGGAACATTACTGCTGTGAGAACGTCCCCCATCATCAAGCCCATCTCCTGCTCATCTGACAGAGGAGAAATGTAATTCCAGAGAGGCAAAACGATTTTCCCCAAATCCCACAGCTCATAGGTCTGTGATCTGGGAGCAGAAATCAGGCTTCCTGACTACACATCCAGCCCCTTTCCACTACGCGCAGCACCCAACAGCTCTGCAGCTTCTGAGCTTTTGACCATGGGTGGAAATGGAGCCAGATCTGTAGAGGTTTTGCCCTCAGCTGCACTTAGACTGGCTGGTTTGAGACAAGGTTGGGTAGGGTGCAAGCCTTCGCCAAGAGAGTGTGTGACAGCACAAAAGGAAACACACAGTGTGAGAGCATACACTTGAATGAGTAAGAGCAACTTTGAAATTCCCTGTTGGATTTCTTCTTCCTAATGATAAGAGTGAAAAGAGGCAGGCTTTGGGGTCACACCGAGCATTTAGCCCCCTTTTTATGAGAGTTATTTAACTTCCCTGATTACCAGTTTCTTCATCTATAAAATGGAAATAGCGATACAAAGGGGGACCTGGGAAAAAGAAACTGCTTATCACAAGCAATTGCACATAGTAGATGTTAAATAAATGCCATTTTGCTCCCTTTGCCTTTAACCAAATAAAGGGATCAACTGAAATGAAAGAAAGATGCTGAGCTGGGCATTGTGTATCTTATCTTTCGGGTGGCCATTTAATAACTTCTGCTCTCCTGCTGTGCACATTTCTCACATTTTCTTTGCCTAGAGAAACATTTGGTTATCAAAATATGCACCTCATATTAGCTCAGGAAACCAAAAAAGGGACAAAAAAGATTTTCATTCTGTTGCTGCAATAAAGGTTTCCTTCTCTAGCGATAATCAACTCTGCATAATTAAAATCGCTCAGACTGCTGAACTAATTTTCAGACTGGAGGTTTCTTCCTGTAGCAACACTTACAAGCAAAGTTTCTACTGTGAATGAATTTAATCGTGAGTCTAATTACAATTTTAATGAATATCTCCAGCCCTGCATGTAAACTTGCTCTCTAAGGCTTTGCTATCTGTTAGGGTATTTTAAGGTCTTTTCATTTTTAATATAAAGGAATGTGTTGGCACAATGAATGTGCAGTAAAGAAATGTTCTTTCTGCTTTAGTTTGGTTTTGTTTTGATGATCAAGTGAGAACATGTAAAATGTCTGATATTTTAAAGAGCATTTTCAGTTTGGGTAGTTCACCTTTAGTTTCTGTGTGAACTGTCCTCTTTAGGATGGAAAGAGCTTGCAACACCACCTGCAATCCATTTGCAATTTGGCATGATTATCTCATTTCATGAATGTCCAGAAAATCAGAATTCCAATTTGCCTTAGAGCTCAATCTATTCTGGAAATACAAGGACTTTTTATAAAGAGGTAGAAAAGAGGGAAAGTGAACATTTCTTCCTTAAAAATATATTAAAAAGGAAAGACAAGCACAAAATTAAAAATGACCACACTGAGTCACTCAAATAATCAAAGATGCCTTTCTAAGAAAAAAACAAATAAAACTCTACCTGATTAAACGCAGCATTTTTATAATGCGGAAAAACTGGAAACCACCTAGATTAATTAGTGAAATAAATTGTCATGTGTTAGAAGACTATGTGTTAGTGACACAATGTTTTTTCTCTTTTTTAATTTTTATTTTTATTACAAAAATAATACATGTTCATTTAGAAAAAATCAAATACAGGTAATTTAAAAGATTTTTTAAAAATACATTACCCATTGTCTCACAACCTAGAATTAGGTATTGCTAAAACTGATGTATCAGGAGACCTACAAGATGGCAGAGGAGTAAGACGTGGAGACCATCTTCCTCCCCACAAATACATCAGAAATACATCTACATGTGGAACAACTCCTGCAGAACACCTACTGTATGCTGGCAGAAGACCTCAGACTTCCCACAAGGCAAGAAACTCTCCACGTACCTGGGTAGGGCAAAAGAAAAAAAAAAAAAAACAGAGAAAAAAGAATAGGGACAGGACCTGCACCTCTGGGAGGGAGCTGTGAAGGAGGAAAGGTTTCCACACACTAGCAAGCCCCTTCACTGGTGGGGGGCGGGTGGCCAGTGGCGGTGGGGGGGAAGCTACAGAGCCATGGAGGAGAGCACAGCAACAGGGGTGCAGAGGGCAAAGTGGAGAGATTCCCGCACAGAGTATCAGCACCGACCAGAACTCACCAGTCTGAGAGGTTTGTCTGCTCACCCACTGGGACGGGCGGGGGCTGGGAGCTGAGGCTCGGGCTTCGGTCGGATCCCAGGGAGAGGACTGGGGTTGGCTGTGTGAACACAGCCTGAAGGGGGTTAGTGCACCATGGCTAGCCAGGAGGGAGTCTGGGAAACAGTCTGGGCCTGCCTAAGAGGCAAGAGACCATTGTTTTGGGGTGCACCAGGAGAAGGGATTCAGAACACCTCCTAAAAGAGCTCCAGAGACAGGAACGAGCGTGGCTATCAGAGCAGACACCAGAGACGGGCATGAGACGATAAGGCTGCTGCTGCAGCTACCAAGAAGCCTGTGTGCAAACACAACTCACTATCCACACCTCCCCTCCCAGGAGCCTGTGCAGCCCACCACTGCCAGGGTCCCGTGATCCAGGGACAAGTTCCCCGAGAGAACACACGGCACACCTCAGGCTGTTACAACATCACACTTGCCTCTGCCGCTGCAGGCTCCCCCCACATTCCGTACCCCTCCCTCCCCACGGCCTGAGTGAGCCAGAGCCACCTAATCAGCTGCTCCTTTAACACCATCCTGTCTGGGCGGGTAATAGACACCCTCAGGCGACCTACACGCAGAGGTGAGGCGAAATCCAAACCTGAACCCAAGAGCTGTGAGAACAAAGAAGAGAAAGGGAAATCTCTCCCAGCAGCCTCAGGAGCAGTGGATTAAATTTCCACAATCAGCTTGGTATACCCTGCATCTCTGGAATACCTGAATGGACAACAAATCATCCCAAAATTGACACGGTGGACTTTGGGAGCAACTGTAGACTTGGGGTTTGCTTTCTGCATCTGATTTGTTTCTGGTTTTATGTTTATCTTAGTTTAGTATTTAGAGTTTATTATCATTGATTTGGTTGCTCTCTTCCTTTCTTTTTATATATAGATTTTTTTTTCCTTTTTCTCTTTCTGTGAGTATTTGTATGCTTCTTTGTGTGATGTTGTCTGTATAGCTTTGCTTTTACCATTTGTCCTAGGGTTCTTTCTGTCTGGTTTTTTTTTTTTTCTGTATACTTTTCAGCACTTGTAATCACTGGTGGATTTGTTTCTTGGTTTGGTTGCTCATTTCTTTCTTTCTTTCTTTCTTTCTTTCTTTCTTTCTTTCTTTCTTTCTTTTTCTTTTTTTTTACTACTTTTTAATTTTTATTATTTTAAATCATTTTTTAAACTATTATTTTAATTTATTTTTCTTTCTTTCTTTCTTTTTTTCTCCTTTTTCTTCTGAGCCATGTGGCTGAGAGGGTCTTGGTGCTCCAGCCGGGAGTCAGGCCTCTACCTCTGAGGTTGGAGAGCCGATTTCAGGACATTGGTCCAGCAGAGGCCTCCTGACTGCACGTAATATCAAACGACGAAAGCTCTCCCAGAGATCTCCATCTCAACGTAAGACCCAGCTCCACTCAACGACCAGCAAGTTACAGTGCTGGACACCCTATGCCAAACAACTAGCAAGACAGGAACACAACCCCACCTATTAGCAGAGAGGCTGCCTAAAATCATAATAAAGTCACAGGCACCCCAAAACACACCACCAGACGCGGTTGCGCCCACCAGAAAGACAAGATATAGCCTCATCCACCAGAACACAGGCACCAGTCCCCTCCACCAGGAATCCTACACAATGCACTGAACCAACTTTCGCCACTGGGGCAGACACCAAAAACAACGGGAACAACGAACCTGCAGCCTGTGAAAAGGAGACACCAAACACAGTAAGTTAAGCAAAGTTGGAAGACAGAGAAATATGCTGCA
The DNA here is from genome assembly GCF_028021215.1 of Eschrichtius robustus. NCBI lineage: Eukaryota > Metazoa > Chordata > Mammalia > Artiodactyla > Eschrichtiidae > Eschrichtius > Eschrichtius robustus. Next base: position 107,866,926 of record NC_090827.1, on the reverse strand, counting down.
GATGAAAGAGCAAGGGAAAAACTCACCAGACCAAACAAATGAAGAGGAAATAGGCAGTCTACCTGAAAAAGAATTCAAAGTCATGATAGTAAAGATGATCCAAAATCTTGGAAAGAGAATGGAGAAAATACAAGAAACGTTTAACAAAGACCTAGAAGAACTAAAGAGAAAACAAACAATGATGAACAACATAATAAATGACATTTAAAAGTCTCTAGAAGGAATCAATAGCAGAATAACTGAGGCAGAAAAACAGGTAAGTGACCTGTAAGATAAAATAGTGGAAATAACTACCACAGAGCAGAATAAAGAAAAGAGAATGAAAAGAATTGAGGACAGTCTCAGAGACCTCTGGGACAACATTAAATGCACCAACATTTGAATAATACAGGTCCCAGAAAAAGAAGAGAAAAAGAAAGGGACTGAGAAAATATTTGAAGAGATTATAGTTGAAAACTTCCCTAATATGGGAAAGGAAATAGTCAATCAAGGCCAGGAAGCATAGAGAGTCCCATACAGCATAAATCCAAGGAGAAATATGCCAAGACACATATTAATCAAACTATCAAAAATTAAATACAAAGAAAAAATATTAAAATCAACAAAGGGAAAACAACAAATAACATACAAGGGAATCCCCATAAGGTCAACAGCTGATCTTTCAGCAGAAACTCTGCAAGCCAAAAAGGGGTGGCAGAACATATTTAAAGTGATGAAAGGGAAAAACCTACAACCAAGATTACTCTACCCAGCAAGGATCTCATTCAGATTCGTCAGAGAAATTAAAACCTTTACAGACAAGCAAAAGCTAAGAGAATTCAGCACCACCAAGCCAGCTATAGAACAAATGCTAAAGGAACTTCTCTAGGCAGGAAACACAAGACAAGGAAAAGAACTACAATAACAAACCCAAAACAATTAAGAAAATAGTAATAGGAACATACATATCGATAATTCCCTTAAATGTAAATGGATTAAATTCCCCAACCAAAAGACATAGACTGGCTGAATGGATACAAAAACAAGACCCATATATATTCTGTCTACAAAAGACCCATTTCAGACCTAGGGACACATACAGGCTGAAAGTGAAGGGATGGAGAAAAATATTCCATGTCAATGGAAATCAAAAGAAAGCTGGAGTAGCAATTCTCATAAAAAACAAAATAGACTTTAAAACAAAGACTTTTACAAGAGACAAAGGACACTACATAATGATGAAGGGATCAATCCAAGAAGAAGATATAACAATTGTAAATATTTATCCATCCAACATAGGAGCACCTCAGTACATAAGGCAAATGCTAACAGCCATTAAAGGGGAAATCGACAGTAACACAATTGTAGTAGGGGACTTTAACACCCCACTTTCACCAATGGACAGATCAACCAAAATGAAAATAAATAAGGAAACACAAGCTTTAAATGACACACTAAACAAGATGGACTTAATTGATATTTATAGGACATTCTATCCAAAAACAACAGAATACACATTTTTCTCAAGTGCTCATGGAACATTCTCCAGGACAGATCATATCTTGGGTCACAAATCAAGCCTTGGTAAATTTGAGAAAATTGAAATCGTATCAAGTATCTTTTCCGACCTCAATGCTATGAGACTAGATATCAATTATAGGAAAAAAAACTGTAAAAAATACAAACAAATGGAGGCTAAACAATATGCTACTAAATAACCAAGGGATCACTGAAGAAATCAAAGAGGAAATCAAAAAGTACTTAGAAACAAATGTCAATGAAAACACGACAACCCAAAACCCTTGGGATGCAGCAAAAGCAGTTCTAAGAGGGAAGATTATAGCAATACAATCTTACTTCAAGAAACAAGAAACATCTCAAATGAACAACCTAACCTTACACCTAAATCATTTAGAGAATGAAGAACAGAAAACCCCAAAGTTAGCAGAAGGAAAGAAATCATAAAGATCAGATCAGAAATAAATGAAGGGGCTTCCGTGGTGGCACAGTGGTTGAGAATCTGCCTGCCAATGCAGGGGACACGGGTTCGAGCCCTGGTCTGGGAGGATCCCATGTGCCACGGAGCGACTGGGCCTGTGAGCCACAATTACTGAGCCTGCGCGTCTGGAGCCTGTGCTCCGCAACAAGAGAGGCCGCAACGGTGAGAGGCCCGCGCACCGCGATGAAGAGTGGCCCCCGCTTGCCGCAACTGGAAAAGGCCTTCTCACAGGAACTAAGACCCAACACAGCCATAAATAAATAAATAAATAAAATTTAAAACAAAAAAACAAAGAAATGAAAAAGAAATGAAGGAAACAATAGCAAAGATCAATAAAACTAAAAGCTGGTTCTTTGAGAAGATAAATAAAATTGATAAACCATTAGCCAGACTCATCAAGAAAAAAAGAGGGAAGACTCAAATCGATAGAATTAGAAATGAAAAAGGAGAAGTAACAACTGACACTGCAGAAATACAAAGGATCGTGAGATTACTACAAGCAACTATATGCTAATAAAATGGAAAACCTGGAAGAAATGGACAAATTCTTAGAAAAGCACAACCTTCCAAGACTGAACTAGGAAGAAATAGAAAATATAAACAGACCAATCACAAGAACTGAAATTGAGACTCTCATTAAAAGTCTTCCAACAAACGAAAATCCAGGACCAGATGGCTTCACAGGCAAATTCTATCAAACATTTAGAGAAGAGCTAACACCTATCCTTCTCAAACTCATCCAAAATATAGCAGAGGGAGGAACACTCCCAAACTCATTCTACGGGACCACCATCACCCTGATACCAAAACCAGACAAAGATGTCACAAAGAAAGAAAACTACAGGCCAATATCACTGATGAGCATAGATGCAAAAATCGTCCACAAAATACTAGCAAACAGAATCCAACAGCACATTAAAAGGATCATACACCATGATCAAGTGGGGTTTATCCCAGGAATGCAAGGATTCTTCAATTCATGCAAATCAATCAATGTGATATGCCATATTAACAAATTGAAGGAGAAAAACCATATGATCATCTCAATAGATGCAGAAAAAGCTTTTGACAAAATTTAACACCCATTTATGATAAAAACCCTCCAGAGAGTAGGCATAGAGGGAACTTACCTCAACATAATAAAGGCCATATATGACAAACCCACAGCCAACATCATTCTCAATGGTGAAAAACTGAAACCATTTCCTCTGAGAACAGGAACAAGACAAGGCTGTCCACTCTCACGACTATTATTCAACATAGTTTTGGAAGTTTTAGCCACAGCAATCAGAGAAGAAAAAGAAATAAACGGACTCCAAATCGGAAAAGAAGAAGTAAAGCTGTCACTGTTTGCAGATGACATGATACTATATATAGAGATCCTAACGATGCTACCAGAAAACTACTAGAGCTAATCAATGAATTTGGTAAAGTAGCAGGATACAAAATTAATGCACAGAAATCTCTTGAATTCCTATACACTAACGATAAAAAATCTGAAAGAGAATTAAGGAAACACTCCCATTTACCATTGCAACAAAAAGAATAAAATACCAGGAATAAACCTACCTAAGGAGAAAAAAGACCTGTATGCAGAAAACTATAAGACACTGATGAAAGGAATTAAAGATGATACAAACAGATAGCAAGATATACCATGTTCTTGGATTGGAAGAATCAATATTGTGAAAATGGCTCTACTACCCAAAGCAATCTACAGATTCAATGCAATCCCTATCAAACTACCAATGGCATTTTTCACAGAACTAGAACAAAAAATTTCACAGTTTGTATGCAAACACAAAAGGCCCCTAATAACCAAAGCAATCTTGAGAAAGAAAAATGGAGCTGGAGGAATCAGGCTCCCGGACTTCAGACTATAATACAAAGCTACAGTAATCAAGACAGTATGGTGCTGGCACCAAAACAGAAATATAGATCAATGGAACAGGATAGAAAGCCCAGAGATAAACTCACGCACATATGGTCACCTTATTTTTGATAAAGGAGGCAAGAATATACAATGGAGAAAAGACAGCCTCTTCAATAAGTGGTGCTGGGAAAACTGGACAGCTACATGTAAAAGACTGAAATCAGAACACACCCTACCACCATACACAAAAATAAACTCAAAATGGATTAAAGATCTAAATATAAGGCCAGACACTATAAAACTCTTAGAGGAAAACATAGGCAGAACACTCTATGACATAAATCACAGCAAGATCCTTCCTCTTTGACCCACCTCCTAGAGAAATGGAAATAAAAACAAAAATAAACAAAGGGCACATAATGAAACTTAAAAGCTTTTGCATAGCAAAGCAAAGCATAAACAAGATGAAAAGACAGCTCTCAGAATGGGAAAAAAATATTTGCAGATGAAGCAACTGAGAAAATATTACAAGCAGCTCATGCAGCTCAATATCAAAAAAACAAACAACCCAATCCAAAAATGGGCAGAAGAGCTAAATAGACATTTCTCCAAAGAAGATATACAGATTGCCAACAAACACATGAAAGGATGCTCAACATCACTAATCATTAGAGAAATGCAAATCAAAACTACAATGAGGTATCCCCTCACACCAGTCAGAATGGCCATCATCAGAAAATCTACAAACAATAAATGATGGAGAGAGTGTGGAGAAAAGCCAACCCTCTTGCACTGTTAGTGGGAATGTAAACTGATACAGACACTATGGAGGACAGTATGGAGGTTCCTTAAAAAGCTAAAAATAGAACTACTATACGACGACCCAGCAATCCCACTACTGGGCATACACCCTGAGAAAACCATAATTCAAAAAGAGTCATCATGTACCACAGTGTTCATTGCAGGTCTATTTACAATAGCCAGGACATGGAAGCAACTTAAGTGTCCATCGACAGATGAATGGATAAAGAAGATGTGGCATACATATACAATGGAATATTAGTCATAAAAAGAAATGAAATTAAGTTTTCTGTAGTGAGGTGGATGGACCTAGAGTCTGTCCTACAGAGTGAAGTAAGTCAGAAAGAGAAAAACAAATACCGTATGCTAACACATATATATGGAATCTAAAAAACAAAAAATTGTTCTGAAGAACCTAGGGGCAGGACAGGAATAAAGACACAACACAGAGAATGGACTTGAGGACAAGGAGAGTGGGAAGGATAAACTGGGATGAAGTGAGAGAGTGGCACGGACATATATACACTACCAAATGTAAAATAGATAGCTAGTGGGAAGCAGCTGCATAGCACAGGGAGATCAGCTCGGTGCTTTGTGACCACTTAGAGGGGTGGGATAGGGAGAGTGGGTGGGAGATGCAAGAGGGTGGAGATATGGGGATATATGTATATGTATAGCTGATTCACTTTGTTATACAGCAGAAACTAACACACCATTGTAAAGCAATTATACTCCAATAAAGATGTTAAAAAAAAGAAAAACTGATGTATCCTCTTCTAGATTTTTATGTGTGTCTATATATTACATATATACATACATTCATATACACATATATACCATACAAAAATGGCTTCATATTGCATTTACTACTCTGTAATCTGCTTTTATCACTTAATAGCATAGTGTAAACAACTTTCCGTGTCAATAATTATGTTTATGCAAAGTCAAAACAGACTGCAGAAATGCAAGCTCACCCTGCATTCTCCAGGCAAACTGACTATTCCTGTTTCTCGCAGCCAAATGGTTTGGAGCCCAATCCTCTGCTCTTGTAGCTTCCTCTGCCTAGAAGTCCCTTTCCCTGCCCTTTCCCCTCATCCCTTAGGCTCACTGTACTGCCCCTCTTTGGCGCTGCGGTGGACCTGGGGACTTACCACCCTAGAATCATGATCAGTCAACTCAGCTCCCTTGGATTTGTGAGACAATTAACTCACGACCCTGGAGGGAGAAATGAAACAGAAACTGTAGGGAAAGGAAGGAAAGAAACTGACATTCATAGTCATTGGTGAGACCAAGTGCTAGGTGTTTGCATGTCCATTACCATTTCATCCTTGCAGTGATGCCATGAGGTCGGTGGTAGCGGCTCCATTTATATGGATGTGGGAACCGAGTGTAAGGATGACACCCCCATGAACAATCCCAAACCGCCTGTAAGCTCGCAGCAGTTGTAAAGCCGCAGAGAAAGCACTGGAGTTTACAACGCTGACTCCCAGCCCCTGACACCACCAGGACCTCTGCCCCTTCAGCTCCTGGATCCTGGGATGTCTGTGCCGTCCTTACAGCATGGATTCTTGCGGACCCCACATTTTTAGTGTCACTAGCTTCTAACTGCTAAGCTGTCTCTAGATAAACTCTTCTCACGTGAATGTACCAAAGCTGTAAGGGAGACTGGGCAAAAGACTTCTGGTTTCTATCTTAGGAGGAATGGACTTTACAGAGTGGAATTGTCCAAGTAGATGAAGGATGTTCAAAGGTACTGTATGTAAAAAAAGAGCACTCCATGTCTACCGTAGAAGGAAAAATCCTAAAGAGCTCATCTTCCAGAAAAGACTGCTTTGTGTGTTTGCAGGACAGGTGTTAATTCATAAGTTATAGCTGAAGATAAGTGAATCTGGCATGGTTTAGGGTCTCTGAACTTCCTAAGTCTCTAAGATATGGGGTGGTATTTTTTTTAGAAAATAAAAGTGGTAGCTTTTTTTTTTTAAACATCTTTATTGGAGTATAATTGCTTTACAATGTTGTGTTAGTTTCTGCTGTGTAACAAAGTGAATCAGCTATATGTATACATATATTCCCATATCCCCTCCCTCTTGCGCCTCCCTCCCTCCCTCCCTATCCCACCTCTCTAGGTGGTCACAAAGCACCGAGCTGATCTCCCTGTGCTATGCAGCTGCTTCCCACTAGCTAGCTATTTTACATTTGATAGTGTGTATATGCCAATGCTATTCCTTCACTTCGTCCCAGCTTACCCTTTCCCCTCCCCGTGTCCTCAAGTCCATTCTCTACCTCTGTGTCTTTCTCTGCTTCTCGGCTTCATGCATCTGCAAATCCTGCTCGTTAGCTTTTTTGTATAACATGATTATGTGCTGTTGAGAGAAGTAATCTTTTCCAAATCCTCCCACTCCTTCCTCCTCAGGTTTATCTTGACCCTGACTTTCACTCACCACTCCCCAGAATAGCCATATGTGAGGGATTATTCTAGAACATGAGGAAGGAATGCAGGCTACCCTAAACAATGGGAAGGACATGGGAAACTTCTTCCTAGATGTATCTGTCCTTCTAGGACCCTAAAAATGCACAAGATGAAAAAGACCTGAGGGTTCAAACCCAGGTCTACCTGGGTTCATGCTATAGTTTGAGGAAAAATAAAAATTTTTTTAATTTTCCAAATTAAATATATATACATATATGGAAGATGGGAACAGAAATGGACAAAAAAACAAATTTCAAAAAGGAACTTCTATTTTATTAAATCAGTTTGCTGCTCTCCCTAAAACCATAAATTCTAGGAAGAAGTCAGCCAGTTGTTTCTGGATGAGATTTTGATTTTTTAAGGGTGACTGTGAGCCTAATAAAATGGAGAAAGGAATAAAACTAAGCTTTCTAAATCTAGGAAGTCTGGGGAAAGCAAATAACACAGCAAAAATGCAGAATGATTTGACCCCCGCCAACAGTGTACATGTAATTTAAAAATACAATCAAGACAAAAAGTACCAAATATTACAACCACTGCAAATTTCCAAGCTACTGAAATCCTTTTTTTAATGTATATTTTTTTAAAGTCTGGAATTGTCATGTATATGAACAGTAAGAGAAGCCCAATAATTTATTTCAGCTGTGACAAAAAAAGAGGCAAGAGTCTTCATGGAGAAACCGAACAGAGACCAATCAAGATATCCAGATGGCATGAATCCTTGGGTCTTGAAGGAATTAGATAATGAACTTCGTGAATCATTGCCATTATTTTTATAAGTCAAATAGCAGGAGACTCTCTGGATGCCTTTTATTTGAAGGATTTTTGTTTTTCCTTTTTCTCTAGTCTTTTAATACAGTTTGAATCATGTTATGGGGAAAATTCCACCCAAATGAGATACAGTACCTGCCAATAACCAGCATCCATTCAAGATACAGATCCAGAAAAATTATACAACTTAAAATGCAGTCAGGGTAAAGCTTTGAAAAGTGCTAATGAGATTCCTCCAAGCTGGACCAGTTTCCAAGTTCTCAGGGAAGGCTGCTTGGCCATGCGGTATGATCCACGTTGGCTCACACAGAGGACTGTGCATGACAACAGGGGTTGGAAAGAACTGGGCTGGGTGTCAGGAGAGCATGGGTCAGTCTTCTCTTCCCATCCATGAGCTGGGTGACCTAGAGTGGGTAAATTAATGTTTCTGAGTATTGTAATCCTGAACTATGAAACCTGATAAATGAGCCCTACTAGGCCACTCACATCAAATTTAAACATTATAAAATGCCATCAATATATAAGCTAATGTTATCATTTTAACTGTTATTATTCTGAGAAAACTTCTGAAGATTTGGGGAGCAACGAAAATGGTTGCCATGCCAGGCAATCTGAAATATATGCTGAAAAACGTTTTGAAATGAGAAAAGACAATGCAAATTATATTTATGGTAAATTTAAGACATCAGAGTGGGGAAAACTATCATTGTTGAGTATTTACTGTGTATCTGACCCTATGCTTTGGGCTTTACATATGTTATCCAAGTTTTAATCTAATGAAATCAAGTGATATCCCAGCTCCATTCTTCCAATGGGAGAACTCAGGCCCAGAGAGACTGAATTGTAAATCCAGGGTCTCATTAGTGGGTGATAGAAGAGCTGCAGTCCAACCCAAGAGGTCTGAATCCAGAAACTGTGTACTTGACTAACACCAGACCCTGGCATGAAAGAGAGAAAGAAAAACGCTGGCAATAGAAGGCAATAACAACAGTCTTATGCAAACCATCAAGACCAGTATTGATTTTATAAACAGAAAGTCAGTTAAAGCAGAGAATCATGAAAATGATACATGTAAAGTTTAAATAGTTTGCTTTAATTTAAAATATATAAATATTCATTTATTTGATATTTGGAAGTTGTTTAGAAAAAGAAACATAGTTTTTTTTTTTAAGTTTTTTGTTTTTTTTTTTAAGTTTTATTTATTTATTTATGGCTGTGTTGGGTCTTCGTTTCTGTGCGAGGGCTTTCTCCAGTTGCGGCAAGCGGGGGCCACTCTTCATCGCGGTGCGCAGGCCTCTCACTATCGCGGCCTCTCTCGTTGCGGAGCACAGGCTCCAGACGCGCAGGCTCAGTAGTTGTGGCTCACGGGCCCAGTTGCTCCGCGGCATGTGGGATCTTCCCAGACCAGGGCTCGAACCCGTGTCCCCTGCATTGGCAGGCAGATTCTCAACCACTGCGCCACCAGGGAAGCCCAGAAACATAGTTCTTGAAACATATTTTTGAAGCATGTGCATTTTTCATGTGTCATAACACAGTTGACTACCAATTCAATAGAATAAAATTCCACCTGGGGCAACTTTAGCTTCTGCATGATGAGAAGATCTGGGCTCTAGACTTGATATTATACTTCCTTTTCCCTGTCTTCTTCATTTTTTGAGTTGTTTATTTCTGTCATGGCCTGAAGGATTTCATCCCTGACGCTAAGTATATATTTCAACAAATAGGAATCATTAGTTCATTGTTATATATCATCTTTCTGTAAATCATTGGCACCTCCAATTAGTCTGGGGTCAGTTACTAAACCATGTTCTTAATTATTCTCTTGTAGTTCAGAATTTTTCCAATGTTGTCAACCTCAGGCAACATTTTTCTCTTCTTGAGATTTAGTAAATATCGAACTGGGAATTTCACTCCCCACTAAACTGAAAGGAAAATCTCCTTTAAAGTCAATGATTGTTTGTATCATATATATACACATGTATATATATATATATATATATATATATATATTCATGTCTTCTATTTCTGAAATTAAATTCCAAAATTATCTTTGAAACATTTTATAACCCCATGATCCATAACTTGGAACAAAGAAGTTACATTATGTTATAAAAACCTGACATTTATTTAAATCACTTTCTTTACATTATTCATAACTAAAACATGAAGAAGCATATGTTAGACCAAAGGCCTTCAAAGTTTTGGCCAGAAATACAAGGTAAGAGAAATTTTACATCACAGTTAGAAATTTTATATCACATATACACATACCACACACATATAATAAGACAAATTTTCATGAAATACCTTTATAACATATAATTCACACTGATATTTTCTATTCTATTTTTTTCTATTTCATTTTATTTTTTAAAATCCTTTTCCCCAATTCAGTACATTTATTTCATGACCCACCGAGAGTCAAAACCCATAATTTAAAAAACATTAATAAAGAAAGCATAGGCTTTTTAGGTGTCTATTTTCTTCAAGTGTTTCTTCACAGAATGTGTACATTCACAGGAAAAAATCAATTTATAGAATAATTCAGAGTCTGTCTATGCTGATTTTTGTGAAGAGTACTTATCTTGTAAAAACAAACAATTTATATCTCTTAAATCTCGGAGACTTTTTCTTTTGCCAATAATAAAAAGTCAGAATGTGGAATTCCGTCTGCATTGCTATTGGCAGCTGCCGAGAACCCTTGTTTGAATTTGGTGTATACTTGTAGTACTTGCTTTACCTTTTGCACCACGGTTTTCTGGAAAACATCTTAAAATTTAGAACTATATCAACCTTATTGGAGAGTTATTCTCTAATAAAATTTTTCCTATTGATGTGATTTTAACTCCTCTGTAAATTTTTAAGCAGCAGATTGATCCGTAGGTAATTTGTGCCCTCCAGGGCCTACTGCCTGGATACTATGCTTTTTTCCTACGCTTAAATCATCCATTAGTTGCTGTAAAGGTTTCATTATTGCCGATCTTCTGGTGTAGAGCCAAGACCTTTTCTGTAACTGTTGGTCCACCATTGGCATTCTGTGTAGTCTTTCTTGCATAAACCACACCAATAATATATCAACTCTGATAACTTTGGTTTATTTAAAATAGTAGAACAAGAATTTAAATGCCCTTGGAAAGCCATATGATTACAGAACACTTCTAGATGTCACAATTTTTCCCCAAAGTTTTGCAATTATCTTACCATATCTAATTTGACTCTAGTTCCTTTTAAAGCAGCATTTCCTTAAATCTAAATTATTCAACTAGATTTTCATAGAAACAACTGTATTATTTTCACATCCATAATGTATTGGCTTAGGTAACGTTTAATTACATTATATGGTTATGGTAATAAGGGAATATTGTGTACACAAAATTGGAGGAAACATAAGTCACTCTGGATAAGCATACAATTCAGGTGGATGCATAAGTACACATGAGACTACAGCAAGGACTCTACTGGATGAGTATTCATAGTGGTTTACAGAAGGAATGGGAAGCGTTGGACTGTCCAGGAGTCAGTAAGAGGAGATGGGTTAAGAGAGCTTCCGCTGTCCCACAGAGGAGGTATGAACAAAGCCCAGTGGGAAGCAGTCAGGAAGGTCACAAGACAAGAATTATTATTTAAGATGTGCAAGCCCAGGGGCATAAGGGTAGGGAGAAAGGGGGAAATGTAGTAAGGAAAGATACTAAACAATACAATGCAATGCAGCAGCTACCGCTTCACAGTATGCAACAAAGAGACACAGCCAGTGATTCGAGGCATGTTTACTCAGCCTCTGGAAAGATTTCTCTGGAAAGTTTGCAAAGAGAAACTACATTTCCGAGCAACCCAAGAAAGGGCAAAAAGAGTTGGAATTTATCAGCCTGGCTCCCTGCTCTCATCTGCTGACTTCCATTGGTACCAGTCCACCCACAGCAAGTTGATTCCTCCACACTTTACATCTTCCATGCCCACAGCATCCAATCAAGGACCCAGATCCCAGATCCCAGAGCAAGACTTTTAAGTCTCAGTCTCAAAAGCCTGAGGGGCTTGGCCTGTGAGGCATGAAGGAAATGCAGATTCAGGACTTCGTTCTGGATTCCAGTCACCTCACGGAGTTCATAAGGATATCGGCAAAGCAGGGGATGGCATTATCCAGAAGGTGGTGTGCAGCAGCATGAAAAGAAGGGGAATGGTCAAGGGAATTTGAGAAGGCACACAAAGTTTATACCTAACACAGAAAGCTTAACAGAGAAAGCTTTGGGTTTTAAAGAACAGAGAAGTGGAGAAAGGACATTCCAGGAAGAGGGCATGGTGTTTTTAAAAGACCCAATGGGAGGAAATTGTGTGGACTCTTCAGGAGAGTACAAATAGTAGCAAGTGGCTGGCATACGGGGCATACTAGAGTATGAGAGAGGGGAAAGCCCCACCGCACTACTGAGCCACAGAGAACATACAGTCTACTAAAACCCCCTATATTATTATCTTTTTCACACATCCAGACCCACTAGCACCCAGGTATCCTGATTCCCAGTTCTCATCCACTATACTACACGCCCACCAGAGAATATCCTCCTCATGAGAGCAGGGCTTAGGGAAAAGACGGAATACAGATAAGGCTTAGAGAAAATAAAATTTTTCATTTCTCCCAAATAATGCAGCCTACATATTTCACAGAATTAATGTTGACAGAATTCACAGTTTAGGGAAAAGCAAGAGCCGGAGATCACGTGATTTCTTCCAGCCATTTCAAAGCTTGCAATTTCTTTGCCATTGGTAACCTACCGTGGAGAATTCATTTCATGCCTGTCTCCTCTGGTAAAACCTTGGAATGAATTGAATTGTTACAAAAAGGTGAAAATTAGGAATGCCAAGAGTCATTTGATGCAGCTAATTAAGAGTCGTCATCTCTGCAGTTTTGCATGTGTTTCTGACATTCTTTACCTGTAAACTTAGTTTCTGAAGTTGTGTCTGATAAAAAGAATTGTGAGAAACCTCTTTGCCTGTTGTCAAGGAGAAGTTTACCTCTTTACACTGGAGCATTAGAGAAAAATACTCACTTTCAAATGATCTTTCTAATATTGGAATTATTTTGATCAAACTGAAAACCTGTAAGCTACAATTTAGTTCAACTATGTGTTGGGTTTAGGGGATGAAAAAAATGAAAAAGATGCACCTACTTCTCCAATGATTTCCACTGTATTTAGATTAAAATCCAAACTCCTCTATTTTTCTACAATAAAAAAGAATCCCAGCTCCTTATGTAGGTTGTAATGTCTTACCTCTCCGACCTCCTCTCCATTTATGTTCCCATCACTCACCACATCACCTTACTGGTCCGCTGTTTTTTCCTCAAACACTTCATGCTTGCTCCCCCACTGGGCATCTCTATTTGCTGATCCCACTGCCTAGAATGCCCTCTTCCCCCAGCTCTTTACATAACTTGGCTCCTTCATGACATTAATCTGTCAGCTTGAAAGTCACCATGTCAACATGTCCTCCCCCCGACCCACACATACCAGTTAAGATGGCTTCAGTAACAAGTAACAAAGAAGACCCAACTAGAAATAGCTAAAACAAAGTTTTGGTAACTCACACAACACGTAGCATAGAGGAAGGATAATTCTGACGTTGGATAATTCAACAGCATTAGGACTTCAGCAAAGACCCAGGTCCTTTCCAACTTTTTACTCTGTCATCTTCAGCAGGTCAGCAATGCTCCCTTCAGGGTCACAGGGGGATTGCAACTGCTCCAGACATCACAGGAGGATACAATGGTGTCTTGTAAAGAAAACAGGCATTTCCTTCCAAGCAGCTTTTTTTAGTAGAAAAACCTTTACCAGAAAGAAGTTCCCCAACTGGTAACTCATAGATCCCATTGGCCAGGACCTGCTTTACTGAAACTAATCACTGGTAAGAAGGAAGAAACAACCATGATTGATATTAAGGAGGGGTCTGGAAGAGGGTCACGTTCCCTAAGATGACCAGAGGGTAAGCACCCCAGGAAAATTGAAATTGTGTCAGCAAGTACATGGAGGGAGGCCAGGACTGGGAAAGGAATGGCTATTAAAACATGAGCAGAAACAATCACCACAATGTCCAACTCAAACTAGCCCCTGGTCACTCTCTAGCACAGTGGACCTTTTCATCTCTGCCTAGAATGGAGCTTAGCCTCATATTTCTCTTGTTCATTTATTTGTTTATTGTCTGATGTCTCCATGCAAATGTAAGCTCCACGAGGGCAAGGACCTTGTGCATTGCTTCACCAGGCTATTCCTCCGTACCAGAACAGTGCCTGATACAGAGTAGGCACACAGTGAATATTTTTGAATGAATGTGCCCACACCCATGCCCATTTTGCCTTTGCACACTTTGTGGTAGTTTGATATTCAGCTTGATAAACAGAAAAATCCACCAAGACTAAACCATCCCCACTTCAGTGACCATAACCTTGGGAGACAGCCACTGAGCTCATAGAACAAGTCTTTCATGATTTTAGCAAACCTTGACAGGGAGTTTAAAACAGGATGCAACACTTTCTTCCTAAATTTTGCTCCTTCTCCAGTATTTCCTGATTCCATGATTATACCCAGATGCCCAAGATAGAATTTCAGTATCTACCCCATTCCCCCTTCTCCTTTACTGACCCCCACATCCAACAGTCAAGTCCCGAAGAAATCAAAAAACCACCCCCTCCTCTCAATTTTCGCTTTCACTGCCTTAGTTAGGTTATGTTAAATAAATTCTAATATCCTTGTCAACTCAATTTTCTATCTTACTTTGACTCATATTTTCTTGTTTTCCAGGACCCAGCATTAAAACACAGCTATAGAAAAGGATCAAGTTCATTATTATCTTGAATTACTGTAAGAGCCAGGACTGTAAGGGAGAGGACAAGGAGAGAGAAAAGACAGTTTAAGCTGTTACTTTAAATGGCCATTTCTTAACAGTGGAAGAAAAGCTAGAGCATAACTCAGGATTTTCAGCTTGATACACAGCCAATTGTGCAGAGTCCAATCTTGTAAAAATCCATCAATACAGAAAATAAATGAAACAAAGATAGTCCAACATCTTTCATAATTCTGGGATGTTAGCCATGGAGAACTTTTTGCTTTCAAACACATATCATCATTGTTGAGATGACATCAAAGAATATTTATGGACAACATGTGATGCCTTCCTTTGTCTCCCAGTGAGAAAAGTCCATCTATCCTCTAAATTCCCAGAATGCTTGATGTGGTACATTCATCTCATCCTCTCTAGTATGTGTTAAGTTATTTCTGACTTTATTATATCTCCCCTAGTCACCTGTGAATTCATTGAAGGCAAACCTAAGTGTATTAAGGAGTCTTAACTCATTGGGGTCATATACATGAGACAATCATTCTCTTTCCCAAGCCCTGTTTTCAGGCATACTCTTTTAATTCCGTCTCTCCCATCCCTTGATGACAATTGGGCAGAATACATAACTTCATGGTTAACTTCAGTATTTAAAGTCCTTCTATTTTAAAACTTCAATTTCATCTCTGATACTAAGTTAACCCCCCCTATCTCATGGGCTGGACGTGTGGTTTGAGAGGACTTGAGTGGAAAGGTGTTTGTTTCATCTAATTTTTCACTTCCTCCCATCTTCTCCCTCAAGACAGCTTCTTAGTTCCTCAATAGTTGGGAATAAAGAAGAGATAGGAAGCATGGGAAAGGGTTAAAGATCTCCTTATTCAATTAGATGTGTTTGAATCCTCTCTTTACATTCACTGTTTTGGACCACAGATGCCCTTTATATGGTGAGCATCTACATGCTGACTCTCCTGTGTGGCTTCCTCCAGGGACCTGTGAAGCTCCCAAAAGTACAGATCCCTTCCTTGGGAAATCTGGATTGGCCTCTTCAGTCTCCCACTCAGCTCCCAGTGGTGTTGCAGTCTCCCTACCTAGTGAACAGCCTGAGTTGATCAATTCCAGTATGTTCTTCAGCATCCTCTTAGCCTCCAGAACACTCACAATTCTGGGCATACCAAGTGATGACAGTGCTGATTGCCCAAGTGCCAGCCTTTCCTAAGTTTTGCCAACTCACTTTCATTCCTTTTTCTTCTGTTCAAGAGGAAGATCCACTACCTAAGTACAGGTGTGACTAAGGACTAAGATGATCATCACAGCTTGCTGTAGCTGATCCCTACCTTACAAGGGATGCTCTGGTAGCTCTTATCACTTGACTTGGAGTGGAGAGGGATGAGGCAGTCAATTCCTACCTGAACACTTCCATCAGCACAATGACCACAAAGACTCTCTTCCTTTTTCCTCCAAGTTTTCTCCTACATAGATTGGGTGAAGAACCAAGGAGTGATTATGGTGAGGGTCTCTCTTGCTCAAATTTGGGGAATATTGGCAGCTCTCTTTAGATGGAGGAAAACACTGCCTCTTTGCCCCCTGTTCTGGACTCTGGTTGCCTATTCCACATCCACAGGAAAAAGTCCTGCTGAACATCCTCTCCCAGGGTATATGTTTTCTATTCCTGCCTAACAGGTGACACAAACTTAGCAGCTTAAAAAAATGTCCCTTCATTATCTCACAGTTTCCACCAGGAGTCCAGGCATAGTCTATCTTTGTCCTCCACTCAGGGTCTCATAAGTCTCCAATCAAGACATCTGTTGAGCTACATTCTTATCTGGAGGCTTGACTGGGGAAGAATCTACTTCCACTTGGGTTATTGTCAGATTTCATTTCATTTCAGGTTTGAGACTTGGGCCCATGATTTCTTACTTGCTATTAGCCAACGGCCACTCTTAGCTCCAAAAGGGCACCGTCAGTTCCTTGCCACATGGACCCATCCATAGGTCCTCCTACAAATTGCAAATTACTTATTCAAAGCTAGCAGAAGTATCTCTCACTCCCATCTACTTAGAGTCTTATATAATACAAGACAATGACAGAAATAGCTATCACATCACTTTTACCATTTTCTGTTGTCTAGAAGCAAGTCACAGATTCTGCCTCCACTCTAAGGGAGGGGATAGACATCGGAGGCCACCTTAGGGTGTGTCCACCACAAAGAGGTTCCCTTCTTTCCATATGTAGATGACCTGATATGTCCAAATCACACTGTGCTGAGACAAAAATGATTAAGACAAGCACCTGTCCTCGAGAAGGTCATATACAACCAGGAGAGATAGTCCCGTGAACAGCTAGATTGTAGTTTGTAATTAATACCCACATATAGTTATGTACAAAGTACCAGCTCAGAGCCAGAAGCCCTAATTTTACATGATGAAGGTAGAAAAAGTTCACAGAGGAGGTATTGTTTGTGCAGGCATTTGAAAGAGGAGGAGAAGGGCCCACAACATTTAGCACAGTGCTTTACCTGTGTCAGGAATTCAGTAAATGTGTGTTGAATAAAATATGAATGGATGTGAGCAGAGAACTAATTTTCCAAATGAGCAAAGACTTGGGGAAATGCCTGACATCACAGCAATTCCAACATAACAATTGGTGCAAGGTTGGTGTTGAAGGTCTAAATGGTCACATACTACACAGGCCTTAAGGACTTGAAATCCTTCAAAAAATCTGTCTCTTCATTCCATACCTACGAAGTTGCTTAGGTGCCAGACAGAACAGGGCAGAGGAATGCTATCTCAGAGCCAAGAACAGGTGAGTGGAAGGATGGGAAATCAGGGCATGGGGCTGGTGGAACACCTGTCAGAGAGAGGAAGAGGACAGAGCTGTCCCAGCCCTGCACCTGAACAAGTGGTTCCAGACCAGTGAAATGCTGCAGTCATCCACTTCCAAAACTTCTACTTTCAGAAGACCTGCATTTTCATACAACACATATTGACACCATGAACTGCCTTAGATATACCCAAGAAAGACTTTCCTCTATGATCTGACAAATGAACATTTGAACTATTTAATAGTAGTACTTGCCAAGTTCCTTCCTGACAATGTCACCATCTTGGGCGTACAATAGGTTTTAATGCATAAATATGAACATAATGTTGCAGAGATCACCAAACAGGGTTCTGGGGAGCCCATAGAGGTGCCTCTGAGATCCCTGTGTCCCTCTCCCAATTCTAATCAAGGTTGTTTCATTTCTATATGCTTTACAGACTAGGATCCGGGGAAGATTCTATTTAAAAAGAGTTCCATTGCTTGTTTGTTTCAAAAACCCAGTTTTATTATATTTTGTCCCTATTTTTTCAATAAAAATCAGAATAAATTGGAAAAATAAAAGTCTTGACACAAGCAGTAGGAAACATTAGCCTCATATATGTTTCATTCAAAATTAAGATGGAACTCTTCAAGCACACCCAAAGCAACAAAGCTTCGCTTCAATTCAATGCTTAATGAACTTAGCATGGGTCAACCAGACAGGCGATTAACTGTGAAGGAAAAGAAATGAAAGATTAACGTGCAAAATATCATTAATAACATATTATTGAAGATTGTGACTAAAAGTGAAGATGTAATTAGGGATTTTATAGTGTTTTAGGCTCTCTGGAATGGAGCTCCTACCCTAACCTGAATGTCTGTATCTTTGACACATCTGAGGTTAGCACATACATGTTTTTAGGAATGAGTATGTAAAAAAAACAGGAGAATATCTGCAAAAACAAAACTGCTTTTATTAAATAAAATCACGAGTTAATGACTGCCCCCAAGTAATGCATCTTGAATCTATTATTCTGAATATAAATATACACACCGCAGAACATAGCCTCTCTTTGGGTTTTACTTTCACTTTCAATATTCATTTCATCTACGTTTAGTTTCAGTCCAAATCTGCTTTCTTTTATTCTTAATTCTGGCCTTTGCTTTCACAAAGAATTCTAATCATTTTACTCGTACTATAACAAACCCAAAAGAAAAAAAAAAGCTTAAGAGAATCATGTCAAATATTTCTTAGGCAGGTCCTGCTCTCCTTTCCTGCCTGCTTCATTTCAAATTATTCAAAGTATAAAGAGTTTCTGACCACCACAGTAAGAAACCAATAACAAAGGAGGGCCTTGTTATTAGGAAATAAATATAATGGAGATCCACTTGGCCTTGGCAGTGAAAAAAAATATTAAAGCAAATACAATCACCATGTAGAAGCATGATCTCGCCCTTCAAACATCGCAAGAATGAGTAATCTAAGAAGCCTTAATAATCAAATGCTTTGAGAGGCAGCATCTTAAACCTACTTTTCAGGTCTTCACTGTCTTCCTATCCGCTGTGTGGCATTTCTTTGCTTCCTGAATCCTTTCAACAAATAGCCTTTCTCTTTGCAAACATTCAGCAATCCAACAAACAAGCATAAAACACCTATCATGAGCATTATACCACCGTAAGTGCTATGGAAACACAGAGGTGAGCTTACATAGGAGTTTATAGTTTAGCAGGAGAGCTAATTTGTGTAATCTAGCAAAAAATAAAAACAAACAAGTGCTTAAAGAGAGAAAAAAGATGAGGCTTTTTGGACAAGGTAGCATTTGAGCTGGTTTTGAAAGATTGGTAAGATTTAGACATGCAAAGATGAAGGCATCCCCAGTAAAGAAACTCATGAATAAACATGCCAAAATGATAAGGCATAAATTAGTTCAGAAAATAAAACCTAGAACTTCAGCTTTGGAGCCTGAAAAACTCAGTTTCAAATCCTAGTTGATTAAGCCAGTGCAAACATCTTGGAAGGCACAAAGGACTCTTTTTTTCTGTGGGATGCTGAAACATGATGTTAAAATGTAGACATGACTTTGGTCCTTTGAGGCAGCATGTTTCCTCCAATACTGCCCCATTGTTTCCTCCCCTCCACCACTCACCTCATGCCATGTTTAAGATCAGTTGCTCAGATACATAAAGCCACCTGCCCAAGGACACACACTTTTCAGAGCCTGGATTCAACCTGAAATCTCTCTCATTTCAAAGCTCCCACTCAGCCAAGATCAGCTGCCTACATCCCCTCACCTCCCGCACTAGAATCTGTCTCTTCTAGTTTTAACCATCCTGGGAGCTCAGCATACATGCATCCCACCCACAACTTGCTAGGCAACCAGCAGCACTGGAAAAAAGAAGAAGCACAAGCTTAATGCCACCAATTGACCTTTGTTCTTTTCTGCACCATTTTAGGTAACAAACAAATTAGCAGCCACAAAATGCATTCCCTGGGTCTAAGCTTGTCACATGTTTCAATTTATAATAATACACAGAAAATACCAACTTAACACCCACCATCTTGGGCACAATAAACTAAGGAAAAATATATTTAATATCACAATGATCTACTTTACTATGATAGATCAAGATATTTTCAAGCGTCATTTCAAGCTTCCACCTGGGAAGAAATATCTTCCCAGACACAGTGGGGAAGAGAAAACGTAGATCCCAGTCAAATCAAACCCCCTTGTAAATAAGTAGTAAGCCACTCCATAGTGAGAGAAGTCATTTTCTATGAATATGTGTGAACCCATGAAGGCTGACCCTTCCTAGGCATTAACATGGTATTTTAGCTCAGGCTGCTATAAGAAATTACCACAGACTGGGTGGCTTGAACAACAAACATTTATTTCTCACAGTGCTGGAGGTAGGGGACTCCAAGATCAAGGTGCTGGCCAATCTAATATCTGATGAGTGCCCTCTTCCTGGTTTGCAAATGTCATCTTCTTGATGTATCTTCACATGGTGGAGAGCAGAGAGAGCAAAAGAGAGGGGGAGAGAGAGAAATAGAGAGAGAGAAAGAGATCTCCTGTCTCTTATAACCCCATTCTTGGGGAGGCCATACTCATGATCTAATAACCACCCAAAGACCCCCATCTCCTAATACTATTACATTAGAGGTTAGGATCTTAACATATGAATTTTGAGGGGACACAAACATTCAGTCCATAATTCATGGTCTTTACAATCACTCTACAGCAAGGTATTGTGTTTTTTTGTTTTTAGTCTTGTTCACATTTGAGGACTCCAGCTCAAAGAGGTTAAGTGATATGTCTAAGGTCACTGCACAGATTAGTTGCCAAGCAGGAAGCAGAAATTTAAGCCTGGATCTGTTGGACCCTAAATCTTAACTTCTTGTCCTTATATGGAGATGTATCTCAAATGCCAGGCCCTTTAGAATCTACCCCACATCGTCTCTTCCATCTGATCTCTCCTTTTTAAACTCTATTCTTGTTCTACCCTAAACTCTCTGATTTGCCAAGATTTATTGAGTGCTTCCAATACACAGTGTTCCAAGCACAGTTCTAAATGCTTTACAAGCACAAGCTCACTTGGTTTCCACAATAGCCTAATGAAGTGGGCAGAGGTGATCCTCAGAATGGCCATTCTGATTGTTTAGAGATGGCATCCATCTTGACTGGTCAGTGCCATGCCAACCAGTTGTTAAATCTTTTTAATACCACTCCTGAAATATACACAACAATTATTACAGCATCGCCTTTTACTCTCACAAATGTCCCCATTGGATGATAAATTAAATGGTCACCTTGGAAAGGAGGAAACCCATTGCCCTCAGTATTGACAATGTACCAGTTGTCTTGACCAGCTCTTTCCATACATGTTCTTTGTCAATCTACCTCAGAACTCTTAATATGGGTACTATTATCCCCATTTTACAGATAAAGACATTGAGGTTCTGAAAGTTTGTATAAAAGGCTGAAAACCTCAGAGCCACTAATAGGTAGAGACTAGATACACATCCTAGACCACTGGGATTCAAAATCCTGCTCTTTCTAAGCAACCTAAATGCCCATCAACAGACAAATGGGTAAAGAAGATGTGGTGCATATATACAATGGAGTATTACTCAGCCGTAAAAAGGAACGAAATTGGGTCATTTGTTGAGATGTGGATGGATCTAGAGACTGTCATACAGAGTGAAGTAAGTCAAAGAAAAACAAATATCGTATATTAACGCATATATGTGGAACCTAGAAAAATGGTACAGATGAACTGGTTTGCAGGGCAGAAACTGAAACACAGATGTAGAGAACAGACGTATGGACACCAAGCGGGGAAAGCGGAGGTGGGGGGGGTGGTGGTGGTGGTGTGATGAATTGGGCGATTGGGATTGACATGTATACACTGATGAAAAATAAATAAATAAATAAATTAATTAAAATTTTAAAAATAAATAAATAAATAAACAAAATCCCACTCTTTCTATTCTTCCATGTGGTTGGATCATGGGGGGCAGTGGGGAAAACGAAGGGTCATGGTACTCTAAACTCAGGGTGAGATTTATCCCCCTCTCATCTCTCTTGTTACATTCCCCCAAGTTCTAATTTTTCTTTGCTGTGTTCTGTCCACTATCCAAACCCCAGGATGGGCACAGTTTCCATTTTGGCGGGGTGGGCACATTTTCCCTTTTCCATCACTCTTCCTCTGCTACCTCCAGAAACTAAATCTGTAAGAGAAGAACTGTGCTTGTAACTCAAAGAAGGAACCACAAACTCCTTAAACATAACACGTCAGGAGTCGGTCTTCACGGTGCAAGGAAGGATGTATCCATGGCAGACTCAGAGGCAGCATAGACCCAGGCTTCTCCCCAGACATTGCTGTGATGGAGAAGGACGTGGGCTTTTTGTGCCCTCCTGTCTTGGTTTGAGTTCCGATCAGCCATCTCCAACTATTTGACGTTTAGCTAATTATTTAACCCCTCACAGAGTCAGTTTCTTCATCTGTAACAACCTATTGCAGTTGTCACAAGAAGACCTGTTCTCACGAGATGCTGGTTGAGAAGGAGAGTGCAGGCTAGAGCTTGGGGTCTTCAGAACCCACTTCCCCATAAATAGATCTGCTGGGAAAACCCCTCTTCATCTCCTTAGCCTCCGAGACATCCTCTGGATGGAATCTGGGGACCCTAGAACCTCCCCCCATTCTCTCCACACGCACCACTCTTGCTCTGAGTTCACAGCAATGGCCTCTGCTTTGTCCTTTTCCCTTCCGTCTACCAATTTATTCTCCACACTGATTCCAGATGGATT
Source organism: Eschrichtius robustus (assembly GCF_028021215.1). Classification (NCBI taxonomy): domain Eukaryota; kingdom Metazoa; phylum Chordata; class Mammalia; order Artiodactyla; family Eschrichtiidae; genus Eschrichtius; species Eschrichtius robustus. The sequence continues at coordinate 107,844,103 of NC_090827.1, read as the reverse complement.
TCTTTTAAAGTGCAAATCTATTCATGTCACTTGACTACTTAAAATTCTTCAATCGTTTCCTCTCGCCCTCAGAATCAGTTCAAACTCCTCGGAGAGAATTACATGGCCAGGGCACCATTCTGCCCTCACCCCATCATTTCCTGCTCTCCAGCCACAGCGACCATCTCTTGGTCCCATTAGGGGGCTACACTCTGGCCGCAAGATTCTCGAGGTTCTTTTCTCTGGTCCTAGAATGGTCTTCTCCCCTGTGCATCCTCCAAGCCACCCACCCACTCACTCCTCATCCAGTTAATTCTGTCATGTCAGTGAAATCATAGGCTGAACCTTTACTTTAAAAGATGAGCCTATTCTCACCTCACATGCCAACCTAGGTCACTCCTTACAGGTGTCAAAGCCCCTTGTACTTCTACCCTTGTAAATTCAGTCCATTCGGAATGATTGGTCAGGGGCTCTCTTTAGCACCAGGCTGGAAGCCCCACGGGAGAAGGGACCACATCTGACTTGCATCCCGCTATCTCCCTGCACAACGGGGAACAAGAGGCAAGGCAAAAATTCCATTTATTCATCCACTCCCTCATTCGTTCATTAATCAGTTTTTTCCATTGTGGTGGAGTGGACATTTCCCCCCTTTTTCCATCACCTTTTCTCTGCTACCCCCAGTGACTAAGTCTGCAAGAGAGGACTGTGTCTTATAGCTCAGAGAGAAGAAAGACAAAGTCTTTTTTTTTTTAATTTTTTTTTAATTTTTATTTATTTATTTATTTTTGGCTGTGTTGGGTCTTCGTTTCTGTGTGAGGGTTTTCTCTAGTTGTGGCAAGCGGGGGCCACTCTTCATCGCGGTGCGCGGGCCTCTCACTATCACGGCCTCTCTTGTTGCAGAGCACAGGCTCCAGACGAGCAGGCTCAGTAGTTTTGGCTCACGGGCCTAGTTGCTCCGCGGCATGTGGGATCTTCCCAGACCAGGGCTCGAACCCGTGTCCCCTGCATTGGCAGGCAGATTCTCAACCACTGCGCCACCAAGGAAGCCCCACAAAGTCTTTAAGTGTACTGCACAGCAGGAATTGACCCTCACAGTGCAAGAGGTGAAATGTTTCAGAGGCCCTCTGCCTGAAGCCAGGCCTTGGTGAGGACGTCTTCCCTCTCCCTACCTCTCATGGCAGGATGTGAAGTCCCTCACCCTGGCCCCCTTTCCCAGCAGTGAGACCAGATGGAGCAGGGAATGCCTAACAATACAAATTTAAGGCAAGACACTGAGAGAAGGAAACTTAAAGAAAGAAGCAACAGGATGAAAATGGCCAAGGGGTGTGTGGGAGAAGAGGGGAGAAAAAGGAAGAAGCTCCAGATGGGTGGGTCCTGAGAGACCAAGACTAAAACTTGCCACATATAATTGGACTAGTGAAGCCATCAGAACTTCTACCACCCTGTGGATTCTGGACGATTTGGACCATATGTATTTCTTTAGCCTGCAGTAGAAGACTGATTCATTGTTTGCCAGAATTCCCTGGATATGCTTGTAAATAGCTGATCGTTTCGTGTACAGTCATCCCTCAGTAGACACTGACGGCTATCCATCAGAATCCATTTCCTCCTTCTTCTGTAGGAAAAGAATATAAGCCAGGGTATTGCCAATGTATGACTACACTTCCCAGGCTCCCATAGAGCTAGCTATGTCTGCTAAGTGTATGATTAAGTTTAGACCAATGGGATGTCAATGGCAATAACACGTGGAACTTCTGCACTGTCTCTGAGCCACTTGCCCTGCAGATCCTCTATTTCCCGTCCCATGAGCTGCATCACAGAGGGACCATGCAGATGAGGATGAAGCCCTAAGGAAAGCAGAGCACTATCATGAAAGAAAGGAACCTGGGTCCACGAATGGCCACATGAAACAGAGGAGCAGCCCAGCCTTGATTGCTCATCTCAGGAAGGTTCAATGAGAGTACAGTAAACTTATCTCCCTTATGTCATTGTATTTGGGGGTATCTTTGTGACAGCAGGTTAGCCTTTATCCTAATTAATAGAGTTTTGGTGGTTTTTTCCCATGTCAAATGTATAGAGCTGGGTTTTCAGTGATTGGCTTTGTGAAACAAAGAGCTTCCAGAATGTGCTTTGTCTGTTAATACCATATAGTAATCCTAACGGTGCTCCTTTGGGACTCATTTAACCAGGCACAGTCACGCACATTGAATATCATGCACATTGGATTGAGAGACATTTTGAGGCTCCTGTGAAAATATATGCAAAGCTTGTATCTATATATGTTATAACATAGTTGATACGCAAATAACATTCAAGGTTCAGCTCAAATTCTGTTTCCTCCAGGAAGTCTTCCCTGAACTCTCCCTACAGCTCTAGTCAGTCTCTCCTTGCTTAGCTCTCCCATGCCATCAGGCATTCCAAGTATCTTCAACCTGCCTGGTGTAGTATCTGGGTACAATTTCTCTCCTCTGCCAGGTTGTAAACGGCTGCATCTTTACTTTGCCTCATTACTCCTCCACTTATTGAGGACCTATTATGTGCCAGGTACTGTGCTGGGTGCTAGGGTTAGAGAAGTGAATGAGACACACACCTATCTCAGAGTCTCATAGAGGGAGAGAGATACACAGACCAGAAATGACAGCACAGCGTGGCAAGTGCTACTACAGTGACATGAACAAAGTACTCTGAGGACATAGAAGACAAAGAGCAACCAATCCCCTGGGGGGTTTAGAAGTCTACACAGCAGAGGGGGTTATTTGATTAGTTTATAACATCTTATCCAAACATCCATCACATTTACCTGTATACCAGCCAATCAGTGAATAGTTTTAATAAAATAACATCAACACAATGCTTGCATGTATATGATCCCATTTGATCCACATAACCAACTCTGAAAGATGGGTGCTCACATGACTGTATTTTTATGGATGAGAAAACTGAGCTTCATGTAATTTGGCCCTCTCAGGGTCACTAAATGAGAGAATGGATTTAAGTGAAATCTTTGGATTCAAAAGTATATGATATTTCCACCCCTTTTCCCTCCTGGTCTAGCTTCTTGGGGACTGAACGAAGCCACTTGTTCATGCCAGTGGCTTGTCTGGTTTTGATTTGTCATCTCCCTGAAATGCTGCCTTCCACCTCTATCTCTAAGCTCCATGCAGGACAGTTTCAGGAGAGAGATGCCTTATATCCACCCCTCACGCCAATGACTGACCTGAATTCCCATAATATCAGAGTCCTGGAGCCTGGTTATCTGAGAGAGGGGATCAAACAATGTATCCAAAAAACTAATGACCCCTCCAATTAAGCTGTTATGGATTCAAATTTCTCATAACAATTCTCGGCAGAGTTTATCCTATTAGACTGACAAAAGCATTATTGAAAGTGATGTTAAATATGCAAGAAACCAAACTACATATAAACCAAGAATAGACGAACCTAAAGGAGGCCAAATATTGATATGTTCCAAGGACAGTGTCCTTAACTAATTCCAAAAGGCAAAGAAGAGTCAGCTGTAATTCAGAACAAATAAGCAACAATATAATCATCTACCATAATAAGGGGAGAGGGTGTCTCAGCTAAGATGGTACATGATACTTCACTAGTTAAAAAAAAGTGAAACGCATTGCAAAATTGGAATTTATCATTTGATTACAAATATGTTAAGAAACAAAAAATGTACACATAAAAGTAAATATTTCTCAGATTTCACCAAGATGTTGACATCTTAAATAATTGGCATTTTTCTCTATTCCCTGAAACTTTTTATGTGCGTGTTTTATTTTTACCCAGAAAGAGAGGGTGGAAGGAGACAGAGAGAGAAAGAAAAGGAGGTATTTAAGTATCCTACGCAACATTAAAGAGGAAGGGATAGAACAAGAAACATATAAGCCATATAAAGAGCAGAAGAATGTCTTCAGAGAAGAAATCCTTAATCTTTGTGCCAAGATTAAGGCTGTCTGGTGACACCTAAGGAGCACTTCTCAAAATAAAGTTCTTAAATACATAAAGTAAAATGCATAAGCTTACAAAAGAAACCAATTATATTAAAATGCAGTTACCAAAACATTAAAAACCACAAATTTAAGATCAAGTAATGTACATGCTTCTTTATGGAAGCCTTAAATAATAAATGTTGGGCCTAACTGAAGTAGTAAATAAGCATAAATGCTATTTCAGGATATCTGCCAATTGTAACAGAGTATGAAAGTACTTCTAATGACAAAGTCACAGGTGCCACTAATACTACTGTGGTTTCTTACTCACATTTGCTATTGAAAAACATCCTAAATTTCAGTTAGAAATAGTGGAAATAATGGCACAATCAGACAGTTCTCTTCCATCCACGCTCATGGACTAAGGTTAGAACCTCTGCTTCAGAAACTCTATAGAAAGACCATACTTTAAGACAATATCTAGGAGAACTCACATGTATTAAGTGTCTACTGTGCTCTGGGCACTGGTACGTACAAAACACCATATTCTTTGTAAGCTCCTTTTTCCCTTTACTCTAGCAAGAGTGCATTGAGAGTGGTAATAGAGAAAGTTTTGGAAAATAGCCTCCTCGGCTGAATTGGGGCAATATTTAATTGGCAAGGAATAAATAGCCCAAAGACCTATCCGTTATTAAAGTTAAATTCTACTGAATAACTCACTCCTGAATTCCTGTAGTCGACTCCCATTGGAATCCAAAAGTTGCAAACAATAATTCCAAGTTTATGGACTTTCCTCAAACCCTAAGCGTCTATGATTTAAAAAGTAGAGACATCAAACAGATGCCTGGAACATAGAGTCAGGGCAGATAGCACAGGGCAGCTGCCCCACCAAACCCATGGTGGGAGGGACCAGCCAGGCTGCTGTATAGAATAGGGAAGAAGGAAGGAAATCAGGCCCTTAGATTCTGAGAAATGGCTGGGAAACAGGGCAGGTGATGGAAGGTTTAGGGAGAGTATTCTGTCTGGCCTTTTGTTTTGGGGTTTTTTTGTTTCATTTACATTTGCAGCTGATTGCTTCGCTGTTATATTCTCCAGGAGATGCTCTGAGTGGAGAAGAAAGACCCCCAAATTGAAGAGAACTTTATTGAGCATTGTCCCTCTGCCTAACAATGAGCCACCAGAGTGTGGGGGTCTCATCCGCATCCCTGGAGAGCTCTACTCCTGCAGCAGAAATTCATACATGCAGCTGGCTTCACAACAGACTGAGTTGAGCCTCTGTGGGTGGATTCTAGATTCTCTGTTATTTGGGCCTCTTCCCTGAGCCGTATTAAGATATTTAAATAAGAGATCATCTAGTGAAATGTCTTCAATCTAAAAGTAAATGCTTAAATTGTATGGTCAGAAAAAACCAAAGACCCAAGAAAACTAAATCAAAAATGCAAATTCCATTAAAATATAACAAAGAAAGCAACAGGTTAGGGAGGGTCATGAAGACAAATGGAATCTTGTTATCTCATTTTTTTTTTAATTTACTTTTTTACATGCCCATCTTGGTGCAAGGCAGGATTTGAGGAAGAACCTGTGTATCTGTAGGTGAATCTAGCACAGGAAGTGGGCATATAGTAGGGGGCTCAACAAATATTTGCTGAATCCAAATGGATTTTCCTAAGAGAGAACGCCTCACCCTCTTACCCAGCTCTAATGCATCATGGAGTTTTTGAGCTCAAGGCACAGGCTTAGCCTGAGGCTACGGGGAGAACAAGGTCAGGGTTAATTAGGAACGGGCAAAATTCCCACAGTGACAGGAGTCAGGACTTTTAAGGACAAGTCCTTAGTGTTCATCACTCCAAAGTTCTTATTCCATGGAAGAGGGAACAGGAGTCTCTGGGGAAATGCTAGGACTTGCCCAATGGCTTGGAGGGAGGGGGGAAGAATTTAATCAGTGAAGTCATCCAGGCGTCTTTGGGAATTTTAGATCCATTCCAAAGTGTAGAATATTTACCTGGATCCTAAGATAAGAGCAAATCAGGAAACAACACGTTAACTACAGTTTCTTCAAAAGCACCATGAGTCTTCTCCCAGTTCAGCATTTCCTTCTTCCACTGGTTTGGCAGCAAAAGAGCACATGAGAGAGTGATGATAATAATCTCTTGGGAAATTAGCAGGGAGCTCCCCCTGGAAGGGGCTGGGACACAGGCTGCAGAGACACAGATCCTATCCAGACAAGATTGCTTGCTGGATCAATAGTATCATTATCAGGAGTCCCAGGAAAGAAGTTGCCCACCGCAAAGCTGGCATTTCATCCATCTCAGATGGCCCCATGTGCACTTGTAAAGTCAGATCCAAAGAGCAAAGGGTCAGGGAGAAAGAGGGGGCTAGCCCAGCCTGGGCAAGGGGGAGGGGGAAACCAAGGAGCAAACTCTGCCTGTGGGAGTAGTAGCAGCAGCCAGGCCATGCGAGGGGACAGTCAGGGCTGGAACCTAAAGGAAGATTCAGACACTGCCAGCAATAGCGCCTCTGCAGACATCAGTTCTGACCCTACAGGAACAGTAGCTGTCATGTATTGTGTTCCCAGTGCTGTGGGAAATGGGGTTGGGGGCACTGGGGAACAGCACAGTCTTGGGGGTGTGGGCGCAGTGTCAGGAGCAGCTTTTCACTGAAGCAGTCTAATAACCCACCAGGCAGGGTAAGGCTGCAGAGGTAAGTAGTCTGTTGCCTGCACTAGGCAGTTTGGACCTTCTCCTGGAGGCAATGGGGAACCATGGCAGGTTCAAAGCATGGGCGTCCCCTGGTTTGAGGTGATTTCTCTGGAGGCTGTGTAGAGAACAGGTTAGCATGGTGGTTCTCCAAGAGCAGTCAGCCCCCAACCAGCAGTACCATAGACACCTGAGAACCTGTTGGGAACGTAAATTCGCAGGCCCAGTGAACCAGAATCAGGGCAGGGGCCCAGCAGTCTCTGCTTTAACAAGTGTGGGAAGCAGTGGGTTAGACACTGGTCTAGTTGGCAGGGACATCCATCAGGATGCTGCTGCAGGGGCCCTAGAGAGTGCTGGGTGGACCCAAAGGTGGGTGGTGGTGTCACGGGAGGGTGTGAGTAGCATTAGGAGGCCAGAGGAGCAAGGCCTGGTGATACAGGGAGGGCAGAGGAGGCACAAAGAAATTCACAGGCTCCTTGGTTCCTAGGTTGGTTGCAAGGAGGTACCATTTGGTGGAGGTAGGGGAGGAGGAGAAGAAGGTTTGCCTAAGGGGCTCCCCATTCCTTCCTTCCTTCCCTCATCTTCTCAGGCCCTCATTCTCTTTCATCCCTGAGCAGTTCTAGATGACCTCAGAGGAGTGCAAATATAGGACCTCAGTGTCCTAGCAGGTAGTCATCCCAGAGAGGCTGCAGTCAGTAGACCCTCAGGAGACAAGCCTGTCCTGGAGATCAACCTTTTCTCTGATGATCGCCACAATCATCAGAGAGTGTGGTGGTTTCGAGACCAAGCCCTGGAGCCACCTACCTGGACTCACGGTTTCTGGTCCACCACTTACTAGCAATGTGACCTTGGGAAAGTTTCTCAGCCTCCATTTCCTCATCTTAAACGAGGGCAGCAAGAATAGGACACATCTTAGGATTATTGTGAGGACAAAATGAGTTAGTAAAGGTAAAGCATTTAGAACAGTTCCTGCAAGGTGGTATCAGTATCAATTATTCACCACTATTATCATCTTCGTTATCAATTTTATTATCCCTGAAAATGGGGAGATTTGAAGGAAACAGTCAGGTCCTCTGAGATGGGAGGACTAAAGGGATCCTTCCCTCTGGTTCCATTTCAGCAGCATTCACTCCAGTCCTGACTTCTGGGGCCATGCTCTGCTGCCCTCCTCCTTCTATCCTACATCTTCCTTCTCTGCTTGCCTCCCCCTCAGCAAGGCTCTTCTCAGCTGGCATCCATTGAAACCACCCAGGATCTCAAGACATATTCAGTGGGTGGCTCAGCTTGAAGACAAATATTCAGGAGGAGAAGAAGATCTTTAATCCATATACATGTTGATCACCTATGGGGCTGGCAGCCTGGGAGCCAGAGTCCCTGTCCTCCAAGCCCTCTGACTGGAGGGTGAAACAGGGTCATGTAAATAGACCATATCAGTACAGAGTGAGAAAATCTAGGAGCGGGGTGCAGGGAGCAGCAAGAGACCTCAAACGAGAGAAGCTTTATCTCCAACTAGAACCCTCCCTCACAATCCACTTAACAATTTGTGTTCTCACTCTGGAATTATCAAAGCATGAGAACTCTGCTATTCGAAATGGAAATGCTGAGATAGTACAAATTCATTTTTTTTTAATGCCCCATCTTTTCTAATCTGGGTTTTGAAAGCATGGCTCCTTGGCAGGAGGAGAAAAAGCACAATCTGAGCTCTGAACAGGCAGTTCTCCTGGAGCATTATGGGAAACAGAAAATATCAGCCCACAAATGAGGCGACAATGTGGGGCAGAACCAAAGCCGACGCCTCCAGCAGCTGGGACTGATTACGCTCCCTGGTTTCAACCATGGTCAGTTGGAGAGACGGATGGACTAAAATAGAATCCCAGAATGGGTTCTGAAAACTAAATAGAAAGAGAGAGGCCCAGAGGCACAGACAGAACTCTCCAGAGATAAAAAGGTTGTGGAGAGAGGAGAAGACACATGGAAAGGAAAAAAGACCCCAAATAAGAAAATTTCAAAGGAGGAAGGGCCTAGGAGTTTGGCAAATGATGGAGAGAGCTCATAACTTCTTTTCAGCTGGTCCAAGGGAGCAGAGAAATCTGTTGATGAAGCTCAGAGAAGGGTCCAGAGAAGACAGTGTACCTGATGACCCAGCCTTAGGCTTGGAATTAGATGATGTCTCCCCCAACATAGCACAGAGGTGGTGACCCACTGATTAGGAAAGAATGTGTTCTGTCATCCCTGCAGGGCAAATGGCTTTATTTTTTCTTTTTCCAAACTCTGCAAAAGGATCTCCTTTTCCCACAGGTCCATTCATCCTCAGAAGTCTCATTCTCTTCACAGGAAGGCTGTTGTCACTGACATGCATCTGGGCAAACCAGAGTCTTCAACAGCTTCTCATAACAGCATGGGCTCTTTATGTGGGAGAACTAATGAAACACCTTATTAGTGAAAGAAATATCAAAGTGCAAAAGCATGGCTCAGGCAGAAAATGAAGGGAAATTACTTCCTTCTGCACCCAACTCACAAGCGCAAGTCCTTTCCAAATTGGGTGGGATTCTTTTTGTTGTCCTTTTTGTTTCTGTTTAGAGTTTAATATATAAGGCCCTTGTTGCATTTCAAGAGGAACATATGGGTCTGATATTAATATAGAGTAACTAGTGAATATGTCCTCAGACCATCAAAAGGGACACTTCTCCCTCATTTCATTCATCTTAAAATATAAAGCTTATTTTTTAGTTAAAAAAATCATAAATGCACACTATAGGAAAAAACAACAGAAGAAAAATGGAACCAACCATTGTCCCACAACTCAAAGAAAATTATTTATATCTTATAAATCTTCCCAGTCTTTTCATCCCTATATATACACTCTTCCATTGTTAAATTTCTTTCCTAAAAAATCAGTAATCATAGTAGAGCTACTTGGAATTTTTTTCAAAGAACATATTGGAATATATATATATATATATATATATGGGTTATTCTTGGCTGCCCAGCATCTGTTTCACCTTCCTTTGATAATTGTGCCTATATTATATTTGAGGTATTACTTTTCATTTAATATACCTGGTGAAAATTCCACTTAGAATGTCCTATGGTCCCCCAACCACTGGGGAGGGAATCTGAGCAAGTTAGGCCACTTGGATGCACCTTTGCTGAAATTTGAGGCTGGAATAAAGTGACAGAAAAGAGAGGGGAAGGAAGGAAGGAAGGAAGGAAGGAAGGAAGGAAGGAAGGAAGGAAGGAAGGAAGGAAGGAAGGAAGGAAGGAAGGAAGGAAGGAAGGAAGGAAGGAAGGGAGCTCATACATTCCAGTGCAATTTCCAAATAAGACTGTTACATTGTTCTTGCCACCTCTATACACCCAACCTCCTCCATAAATGCCTTGACTCCTGAGCCTACTTGAACTCTTCCATGCCCTTTCAGCAAATTTCCTTTTTGCTTAAGGTAAGAAGAGTTCATTTCTGCTGCCTGCAACCAAAGAATCCTGAGTGAAAATGTAGCTAAAAAGGAAAAATCTGCCAGCTGCTTTGGTACCACTTACCAAGCACTGTCTTCCTCCCAGGATAGCACATTGCCTTTAATCAAGTTCTTCTGACTTATAGAATCAATTCTCTTTTGCCAAGATTTTGGTGTGATAGGTTGATTGCTCTAAAGACACTGATTTTTGACCCCTTCATCAACAGTCTCCTGACAATGTGAAATTTCAGCATCTCATAAAAAGGTAGAGTCTATTTCCCCACCCTTGAAACTGGGCTGGCCTTGTGACTTGCTTTGGCCAACAAAATGCAGCAGAAGTGAGGATGTGCCCATTCTGAACGTGGACCCCAAGAGGCCTTGGGTGCGTCCACTTGCTTTCTTGGATCCCAGCCTGCTCCAGGAGAATGAGGCTGGGCTAGTCTGCTTAATCAAAGAATCAGACAAGAGGTATACTACCTGAGGCCACACTAGACTGGAGCTGCCGGCTGACCTTCCTGATGACTGAGGATCCACCCGTGAGTCCAACCAAGATCGGCTAAGCTCATCCCAGAGAAGCAGGACTACCCAGGTGGTCTGTAGACTTCTGAGTGAAATAAATCCTATTGTTGTTGTTGTTGTTTTTTAAAGTATAGGGACAGTGAAAGGTATTATATATTATCTGAACAAAATAATAAGGGAACATGTTCTGAAAAATATCGTTTAATTCTTTGGAGGAAAAAATACCATCAGTTGAGACTCTCCTAGAAATGCTACAAAACACAGAATGGTCCTAATATCTCCGTTGCTTTTGCAGTTTGATAAGAACATGAGTCCTGGGGTCAGAGGGCCTCACCCTGTCATGTACTAGCCATGTGACCTTAAGCAAGTGTGCCACAGTTTCCTCATCTACAGGAAGATGAAAATAATAGGATCAACCTCAAGGGTTAAATGACAAAACAGATATAAAGGGCTTAAAGAGAAATTACTCATTGTAATCTTAGCCATTATAAATAGTATTCTTCTGTGACAGTTTCTTATTCAGAATCAGGAAGTTTGAAAAGAATCAGTCTTTTGTTTCTTTTACTCAGTTTGATCATCTTTGCCTTCTAATGGGAATAGTAAATTTCATTTAATGTATTACCTATATATAGTTGGGATTAATTGTACCATACTGTTATTTTTTCTATTTCTTTTGAATTCCTGCTTCCTTTTGGATATATTAAGTGTTTAATTTCCTCCTCTGTTAAATATATATATTTATATATGTACAGTATATAATATATATTCTAAACACATGTAATTTACATATATAATTTATTACATATATTTTACATGTAGCATCATTCTTTCAGTGGTTACTCTAAAGATTACCACATGCATCCTTATTTGATTAAAGTCTAACATAAATGAGCATTTTACCAGTGGACAATGCAAGAAATTTAGAATCCTTGACTTCAATACATTTCCCCCCTCCCACATTATGTGTGGTGTTTGGTATATATTTGAGGTTCTGGGCTATGTTATCCTGCTCCAGGAAGGGTTCAGGTTTGCTTCCGTCAGGAACTTAGGCTGAAAATCCAATCAGAGATTTTCAGAGATTCGGGCGATTTGAAGCTGGGCCTCAGTCTTTGTGAGAGCTGGTTTATTTCTGGTTCTCCTTCACTCCTGGTAAAAATTTCTTACTGGGGTGTCTCAACCTCAACACTGACATTTTAGACCAGATTATTCTTTGTCATGGGGGAGCTATCTGTGCGTTGTAGGATGTTAAGCAGTGGTAGTATTAGTAGTAGTAGTAGTATTCCTGGCCCCTACCCACTAGAGGGTACCAGTCTACTAGTTGCCTACCCAGTTGTGACAACTAAAAATGTCTCCAGACATTGTCCAAGGCCCCCTGAAGGGGCAAAAGCACCCACACTGAGAACTTCTGTCCTAGGTTGTAGCCCTACAGGATCCCCAAAAGTCTCCAGCCCCTGAGACTGTCAAAGCCCCACTCACTTCTCAGCCTCTTTGTTGCCACACTGGGTTGAGGAGAAAGCCTCTCCTGATAGACAGCTCACCTCTCCTGGGCCTCTCCTTTCAAAGGATTGGGACCCCCAGATTCTCCCTGCCTTGGGAGCCCCTACAGTACCTTCTTATAGTTATTTGTTCACTTTTCTAGTTCTCAGCAAAAACATTGATCTTGAAATGACCTAGTTCAGCATTGCAGAACTCAAGAGTTATAGTCACCTGGGAATAAAATCTTCAATAGTTTTAGTTCACTGTAGATGCACAAGACTGAATGTTTTCCGCAGAGGCCTTTGGTGCAGGGTACAAAGAGGAACTACGTTACAAATGATAATAGACCTGTTCTTAGAGGAGTTTGGGATCGAATGATCCTTTGCGGTGGGGCAGAGTCGTGTGCACTGTAGGATGTTTAGCAGCTTCCCTGGCCTCTGGTCCAGATAATTAAAGTGTACCAGTTCTTAGAGAAGTCTACCCTCTAGTTGGTATGAGTATAAGCACATTTTAAAAGCTAAAATAAAAAAGACTTCATTTGAGCTACAAAGTACATACACATTCCCTCCAACCCCCACCAACAAGCATGTAGTAGAAAACCGGGGAAGGAAATGTTTATTACAAGCTAAATTCAATCCCCTGCTTTTTACCAGCCAGTGACCTTGGCCAAGCTGAGGCTCAGGGTCTTCTGAGAAATGAGGCTGTGGGATTAGATTATCCATCACCAAAGTCGTTTCCAGCCCTGACAGACGAGGAGAAGTCTATTAGAAAACAGGTTGGTGAAAATTTAGCACACCAAATACAGCCAAAGGGAAGCAGCATGTTTATGAAAAATCAGTCACATCTGATTGATCTATTCCCATTTCAAATGATGTTCCTAGTTGAGAAAGTAAAGGAAAGCCATCAGACGTGGGATATCTGGTTTCCAGATCCATCTGACAAAACACATCAAAGTGTCCTTCTGGGGAAATTGGAGAGGCAAGGGCCTGATGAATGCACAGCTTGGACAGTTTGTAACTAGTTGATTGCTGAGACACAAGAATCCTGATTGGCACCGAGCTGTGGATCTCTAAAGGCAGCCTCTGGTGTTACAGCCCTGTGGACCAGCAGCCTCTTCCAGACCTGTTACTGCTCTGCATCGATGATTTGAATGACAATCAAGAAAGCATTTCACAGATGTATGAGTTTTTCAAAGATGGAATTCATAGATAAGGTGAACTCAGAATCACGTTCTTCCAACTCCCCTTCAAGGGCCACCTTTTTCTTATAAATGAAATGGTACTGCAGTTTCCTTCTTCCTTCAAATCTGCCTTCGTGCCAGTTTGCCCTCTTGCCTGCATCCTCACCTGTGCCATGTGGACCCTCTGGCTTCCAGAACTCCAATCTGTGTTTACTCCCCAGAATGTCACTAAAACAAGACAATCGTGTGAGGCAGGTTTTACTGAAGTAGGGGTAGCAGAGGGGATTTAGAGCATAGAATAGAAAGCAACTTCAAATTAAAAATCAGATATCAACCCCCTAGAAAGATATTTTCCATTCCCTGTCACAAAGAATGACTTCTGGCTTCATGGCTCCCCCCTTTGCCTCAGCGTCCTGCAGAGTCACTCAGCTTCCTCCTCCGGCCCTCCGCCACACGCCAGGGCCCCTGATAAATTCTTGTCTTGACTGAAGCTGGATATTCAAAAGTCTGCCTTCTTTTACTGCACAAGTATATTCCGGTTTCCGTTGTCCTCATCTTTACCCATCCAATGTACGCCTACAAGATGGGGTGAGAAAGCACGAAGAGAGGCTTGCCTTTTTCAATGAAAAGGCCTATCAAGGAATTTCCCTAAACTCTAGACTCATCTACCCAAGAGATAAATTTTTCCTTTAATATATGGTGGAATTTAAAAGGCCTTCTCTTATGGAGGACAAACTTGTGGTTACCAAAGGAGAGGGGAACGGGGTGGCGGAGGGATATATTAGGAGTTTGGGATTGGCAGATACGAACACTGTGTAGAAACTGAATCACTTTGCTACACACCAGAAACTCGCACAACATTGTAAATCAACTATGTGTCAATAAAATAAATACATACGTGCTTGCATACATATATACATACAAGGTCTTCTCAGTCTCTGGGAGTCCATGAGTCTGCGGTTTTGCTCAGATGACTAAAAGCTTAAGAAACAAGGAACACAAACCCCACCACCACCCCTCAGAGTCATGTACGGGAGGGTTAAGGTTCACAGGTTGTGTGGATCAGGGTTTCTAGGATACGGTGATGACTGTCGTACATTTGCAAATCTCCTTTCTTTGTGCATTTGTACAAACCTGAATATACGCTCATCCCTATTCAATGAACGGAAGCTTCAAATCCAGTCGAAGCATGAAGCAGTGACAGAGGATGAAAGAGAGTAAAAAATGATTTGCAGGAAAAAGATATAAGCAATGATCTACAGTCCAAGGGAGTAAAATGTCCACGCCAGAAAAAGAAGGGGACTAACGAGATTCAGGACTTGGGTCTCCAAATCCCACCCTCCCCTTTTCCTCCCAGTTTGGTGCCAGTGGGGAGCCATGAACAGGCACCAGCATATCTTTGCAGCTCTGAGTGTTCCCACTGGGAAAGGGGGAGGTAGAAAGGCAGACACTCTGGTAAGTGTGGGTGAGTTCGACGTCAAGTTTATGAGCCAAATGGCATTTGCTGAGTTCCACCTCTCCAGATGCCAACCAGAACAGACCCACAAACTCAAGCCACGCCCACCTTTGAAGTCTCTCTTGGGCCCTCGATCATGGTAATCTTGCTTTCCTCTAAAAAGAATAAATGACTCTTGGAGGTTAAGCCTGGGCTGCCCTGTAGACATTAGGACTTGGCTTCATCGTTGACAGATGTGGCTCCTCAAAGGCCACAAGAGGTTTCCAGTACCCTGGTGCAGAGACGAGAGAAAGAGTCCAAAGGTGAGAGGCTGGCTGGAGCTGCTGTTGATGTCGGAGCACAGGGAGGGGCCTGTCCTTCTGGAGTGTCACAGGGCAAGATGCCTGATGCTCCCAGTGGGCAGAGTGTACACTGCACAGAGCCGCCTGGCCTTTGTCATCTTGAAAGGACTGCCCAGTGGAGTGAGATCACGCTAGCAGTCAGAGGTGACGTGTGGTAAAGCATCAGAGAAGGAACTGTGGGACCAGGCTTCTCAGAAGCGCACCTGGGGCAGAGGATGGCAGGAGGGAAGCCTTCAGTGGGAGGTCTGGTCTGGAGGAAGAATGAGCAATTGTTTATCTACGCTGACAGAGGACGTTGGGCAGTCAAGAGAGAACTGCTAACAGCACCAGCTGCCCAAAAAGGTCTTCTTATTCCTCTCATTCCTTTCTCATCCCTCCTCTTCAGCCTGACTCTGAACATGCTGTAGAGGTCCAGTGGGGAGGAGAGGAAGAAGGTGAAAAGTGGAAGATCAGACCACAGTGCTCCTTCCTGCTTCTGGTCAATAGGACCTTAAGTTAACTTTGAGCCCAGAAGAACAGAAAACTCCTTAAATTGGACGAGGAACTAAGGTTTTGACATTAAATTAGACTGGACTATTTCATATCTAAAAACAAGATGATTTTAAGACTCAAAAATTATCATAAAAGCCACGGAATCTGCTTGCAATATCATCCTTGGCAAAACCTTGCCAAGCAGGTTTGAAGCTGTGGTAGGTGAAAAATAAAGTTATTTTCTGATCTTATCTTACCAAATATAGCTTGTTCCAAAGCCAGCTAGAGAAGCAAAAAAGAAGCTGAGAGGGAGACAAACAGGGATGAAATCTGCTTTAGAAACTGCCACCAGGGAAGGCTGAAGAGGCAACAGAGATGGGGAGAAGGAGCCATCTCTGTAAAGAGAGGAAAGATCATTTCCCTTCCTTCCATGCTGATGGAAGGTTATGTGCAAAGGCCCTGAGGCAGAAAAGAGGAAGCTGTGGAACTATGAGGTCAGGAGCAGGACGGAGCACAGGCATGATGTTGGAGTCAGATTGTACGAGGTGACATGGTCTACAGTAAAGAGTTTGGTTCAATTCCCAGGGCATTCAGGGTTTAAGCTGCAAATGACATTGTCCAACTTATATATTTAAGATCACTCTTTACATTGTTTGAAGAATAGACTGGGGGCAGGAGTAACAGCTGAGGTCTATTAGAAGGACACATTGTACTTTGTAGAAAAGGCACAATAAATTCTCAGTGGTTGCTTTTCTCAAGCTTACAGACTCTGAAAATCAGAAAGACTGGTGGCCCTGGTACTTCAGGCTCCCAATGACTAAAGCAATCTACTGAAATTTAAAGACAACAAAAACAAAAAGCAAACAAACAAAGAAAAAGAAAAGACTCTCTTGCATGAAACACTGCTGTGCGTAATGAGGGCCAGGTAATGCATTACATGCCTGTACATAGATACTGTCTCTCTCAACCACCAGGAAGCTCCAAACTAGATTTTAGGTTCTAGTGCAGTAATTTTCTCACCTCATCTCCTTCTCTATACACACAGTTTCTAACCTCTCTTTAAACATGATTTCAACATGAGAATGTACTCTTTTGTTTTTCATGAACCACTTCAAATCCATTTTAAAGATTTTTTGCACAATCTGCCACAAAAGGAAGAATGAGATTTTTTTTTGAACAAAAAAATGTTGCCAATTATAAAAAAAAAAATATTTTGATGCTTTTTCTCACCAACAGTTACACTGAACAATCCACCTCTGGCTTGACATTTTTTGGACAGCTGACCCACACAGACCTACCACCAGTCCTTGAAGATGAGCTGCAAACACCTCCTGGTGTTTGAGATCATTTCTCAGAAAGCCCCTCCCATTCTTACGCCCTCCAGCCTAATTTTAATGGCTTCTATACATTGAGCACTTGTTCTGTGCCGGGTACCATGCTAAGTACTTTACATATATCATAATAATCCATCATCACTAAAACTCTTTAAGGTAAGAACTATTATTATATATCCCTACTTTAGAGCTAAAGAAACTGAAGCATGGAGATTTTCAATAACATGTTCAAGTCAACTAGATGGTCAATGGTGTCACCAGTGTTTCCACTCTAAATCCATCTGCCTCTGGTGCTAAACTTTTGAGTTTGAGACCCCTACCTTGACTCCCAATGCACTGCCCACCCTGATCCACCAGATGGGATGTTTGCCTACATCCTCTCTAGTTCATGGGCCTTGTTTGTCTGCCACAGGCACTAGCCTGGCCCTTGGGAAACTTCAGGACTGGCTCAGGACCTAAACCACCACTCTGTGTCCATGTAGGGGCTAATGGGATCAAGAGAGCCTGTGGTGTGCTAGGTCAGCTTGTCATGGTTTAGCAGGGCCAGTCATGTGCGTCACCTCTCTGTTATACATTCAATGACATCATGTTGTTAGCTTGAAATTAGCCACCATGGGAGTATTTACACCACAGAAATTGGAAAACACAACAGACCAGGGCTTTGTTGGAGGGAAAACCACATTTACCAGTACACCACTTGGGACAGACAATAGGAATCATAACAAAACCATCTCTTAGACAGTCTTTTTTTCATAGCCTTGGATAAACAAATCATTCTTAATTCCCAGGACCCCATCAAAAGAAGTTCAGGTGAAACTGTACATATGGGAGCCGGGTCTTCTTGCCCAGAGGCAAATATCCTTCTTGAACCTGTGCTGCTCTCCTTGCTGCATTAAGAGAAACGGGCTAGGAAACTTTTTCATGCTTTCCTACATTCTGTCGAGCTTGCAGTCTTGCTGGAAGGAGGGAGCCAATCTCAGGTGCTGAACATCAAATTGCTTATTGGAACAGCTGCTGCTTTCAGCTGAGTAAGCAGGACATTCAAGGGTGGTGCTTTCCAGCTATGGTGCTGCAGCCAGTTAAATATTAGTGTTAGGGGTAGAAAATAAGAAACAAAAGGAAAACCATCTGATGGTTTGATAGGAGCCACAGCCAGACGCTTCCTTTACACTTTTAAACACAGTGTAGGGTGAAGGAAAGGATGGGAACACCAAAATAAGGAAGGCTCGCTTCTGAGCCTTGGCTCTTCCACTTGCTACATGTTCTGATAGGACAAAAAGGTAGGAGAGAAAGAAAAGGTATAATGGGTACAAGGGAGCCATCTCAAGTCAGAAGAAAAGACTCTTCTCTAGGACAGGAACTCAGTGATGATTTTAGTACAACACTCATTCACTTGCTTCTTCAGTGTTTGCTGGGCACCTACTATGTGTCGTGAGATAAATTAAATATAGTTGTGACCAATAGAGGCACAGCTCCTGTCCTCATGGAGCTTACAATCTAGTGTGAATAGAAACATTTAATGTGTAGCACTAATTAGGTGTGATGTTTGTTATGATAAAGAAAATAAATGAGCCATGGGAACAAAACAGGGAGGAATTGTGACTGACCCGGTGCAGGGTTCACAGAATAAAGTCCTGCTCACAGAATGAGAGGGCAAATGGCTGGAAAGCCAGAACAGATGGGTTGACAGCATGACGAAGATTCATCAATCACTCTTGCAAGGGTCTTGTAAGACCACTAGAATGGACCAGACACCATGGGTTTGGAAATCAGAGACCTGGGTTCAAATCCTTACTCTACCTCCGATAAGTTGAGTAAGTTATTTAACCGCTATGAGCTCGGTACCTTCGTCACGTAGAGGGACAGTGATACTTACCTTCCGGGCTTACTATCTGGATTAAGTTAGTGTCTAGTATAGGACTCAGCATGGTTCATGGCCTATCACAGGTGCTCAGTTAATGATAGCTAGATATAAAGATTAATCAATGAGTATTTTTTAAATTCAGGATCTCTTAAACTGCACACACAAGCCAGTTGGTGAGTAAGAGCCAAAATCTCTATCAGCAGAAGGATTTAATTAGGCTTAGTGGTCCTGTCCTGTAAGGTAACTTGAGAGTTTGCACAGCAAGAGGCTTTGAAAGTGCTTGCATTAAACACACCCAGAGCTGTCAGCATTTGTTTGCAACAGCGGGACCATGCACTGTCTTTTCCAAGCTACCTTGTCTTGCTTTACCCAAAATGTAGTTCCCACCTACAGTGATTCTAGTCCCAGATTTTCCCACGTGAATTTCCATTTCATTCTTTTCAATAAATAGCAATTGGATAAATATGTTTCCCTGTGTTTACAAAACCTTTCTTTTAAACAAATTCATGAACTGGGGCGGGGGGGGTGGGAAATCCATTGTCAGATGTGCCAACTTCCTATTAGGGAAAACAGGGTCATGACAGAGACGTAAATCCTCCTAAAAGTTTGAGTTGGAATAGATCAATTCAATAGTTTCCCTGAAATGTGCCACCTCATTTTTCATCTCTCTGGTGATGTATGTAAATGGTAAAAGTCTACAATAGTTTTATACATTGGATTTGCAGCAGGGGTGATAGGCTGAAATGCATTGTTTCCTTTATTCCTTTGCTCACCTTTAGTGTCAATTATCAAAGAAGATAACAAAACGCAAGTTGATCAATCTCCCCACTTTAATTTAGCAAGACAGGTCAAAATGGCTTTGTTCCTTGGCCGACATGCCAGGGAGCTGTTTTCACATATTAATGTGACATGACTTGGAGGGTCATAATAACTATGACAAGATAAAGGGAATTAGTTAAAACTTAATTAAAACCACATGGATAACAAGTAGAACACTGTATGTTTAGTAACCTGAATTTTTTTGTTGCTGGATTGGCAAAAAAAAAAAAAAAAAAGGAAGATGCTTTGCAGCAAGCAGAAGGGCCCCAATTAATAGAGCATTGCATCCCGGTCTGAAATAATCCAATCAAAATCAGAATCAAAAGGAAATGAAACTGGTGATTCTGATACCATCAGCCCCCTCCCAGCCCACCCAGGACAGAGTATGAGAACAAGGGTGGAGTCCTCGTCAACCCAAAGATTGGAAGCACTAAGTCAGTGGTTATGACACTGTAATATGCTTATTAAAAGGTTTGTTATAAAGCAGAAACTAACACACTATTGTAAAGCAATTATACTCCAATAAAGATGTTAAAAAAAAAAAAATAGGGCTCTAAAAAAAAAAGCTTGATTCTTGGGATCCATTCCAGACATTCTGATTCGATGAGTCTGGCATGGCAGACCCAAAATCTTCATTTTCAGCTAGCCCATTTCAGTGTTAAATTATTTCTAATAAAAATATATTTGGTTACAATAGACAATGTGGTGAGCTACTACGAAGTTATGTAAATATCCTGCGTCTCCTTCAAGCTTTACTGCCTAGTTTTAGCATCCATGGATGAGCCTTACCTGAACCAATTATTACTATCGTGGTTGCAAAATGGTGATTTTTCTAACTCCTATGTTTACTAGTTGGCATTTACTATTTTTTTCTCTACATCAGTTAGGATATATTATTTCTTCCTCGTTCTTTTCTACATTTATTAGTTGGGATTTTACTATAGGGAAGAACTCTCCCATTGATTGAGTATGGATACTTACTTTATTCAGTGGGTGACTGATCCGTTACTATGATTTAATTTTAATGCTCATCTTGTCCCGTATTTGAGCAGAGGTAGCCCCTTCAAACTGGCTCCTGGAGACTTTTAAACATGTCTTTACTTTATGGGCAACAAAATATTCCAGGCTTATCTGTACTTCCCTGCCCAGCCCTGGAATCAGACATTTCTCTGAGGAGCCTTCATTCCTCTTAGTGGGTATGGGACAGTATTTGAAAACTGAGAAGGACCCAGCATCATTTTTGTGGTATTCCAACCAAGCATGCATATGGTAAATCTAATTGTGAGGAAACATCAGACAAACTAAAATTGAGGGTCTTCCATGAAACAAGAGGCCTGCCCTCTTCAAAAATGTCAATGCTCAGAAAGGCAAAGGAAAGGAGACTAAAGGGACACGAAAAGCAAATATAATATGTGATAACTGGTTTAGATCTTGATCAGAATCTTCAAAATGCTATCTGAAGAATATTTTGAGGACAATTTGAATTGGGGTAGAATTTGAATGACTGTAGATTAAACAGTAATACTGTACTAATACTAAATTTTCTGATTTCATGAGAATGATAAATGTTATAATATGTGGTGGAGGGTATATAGAAGTTCATGTACTATTCTTGCAAATTTTCTATCAGTTTAAATCTATTTCCAAATATAAAGTTTTTTTTTTAAATGGACAATATGGCATCAAGGCAAGATTTCTAAAGTGTGCTACTGGTCCAGATATAAATGGTGATTTACTCAAGCAGACAAATTTTCAGATATAACGAACACATCTAAGCCATAATTTCACCAATATTGGTACTTAGAGGGGGCTACTCTTAAACAACAACTATCGGTAAATAATAGCACAGGTGCTAGAAAATCCCTTGAAATTCTTGTTAAAATGCAGATTCTAGTTCAGCAGGTCAGGGGTGGGGCCTGGGATGCAGCATTTCTGAAAAGTTTGCAGATGCTGCTGGTGCTTCTGGTCTGTGGACCTCTCTCAGAGTAGCAAGGACTCAAGGCACTGAGGAGAATGGCTACCCAGAGCACATTCCATAGAATCTTGTTTCTCTCTCTCCTGTGCCTCACCACTTGTTCATTTTCTAAAGGCGGCAGTTTACTGAAAGAATTTACTAAGAAAAGCCAACCAAAAGATGACAAAAAAAAAAAGTCCAAGAAATTCACAGCTCTACACTAGAGGTTGATTAGGGTCAAAAGAAGATATCTTTAAACCTAATTAAGATAAAGGATTCCTCCGTAGGCTGAGAGAAACTCCAACGGTAAAAGCTCCGAGGACACGTCAACTCCTGTCAGATTTCTGTCAGAAAAATGTTCCATCGAGGAAGCACACTGACAGCCTTGAAGGGTGACAGTCCTGACTATAATTCTGCAGGCATTTTTAATATTATAAAACTCAGGAAATAATAATAATACCTTAATACTGATCGATTGTTTTAAACTTTATAAAACCTTTTGCATGCACTAGTGCACCCCAGTCCTGACTTCTTAAACCTGTTATTGTTCCTGTCAAATTAGCGGCTCTGGACTCCTTCAGAGTAGGGATCATGCCTTGTTCATGTTTGTCTCCCCAGCATTTGGCAAAGGTCTGGCTTCCAGCAGGATTTCGCCAAATATAAGTGTGAAAAGAAACTTTTCCCCTAGTCCTCAAATACGTAATAGCACATTTCATTGAATTGAAGTTATCATAAATTATTATGATTCACTATTATTTTATGTATCCCTAAGAAAGAAAAGATGTTGCCATTTAAACCTTGTGCACCATTGATTGTAAGACACACCACAACTTCAGAGCTGTTGAAATGTGCGGGAGACACGTGCATCTTAGAATTGAGAGATGGCAGCAGTTGTGCTCTACTATGGTGTCACCCACCCAGCGCAGACAGGAAACGGATAATGGCCAAATGTGGGAGGGAGGGAGACAAATAGAATCAGGGAGATGTTTCTTTTTTTTATATACTGTTTGATTCTATTTAAGTCACATTCTAGAAAAGACAAAACTATAGTGATGAGCAAACAGAAGAATGCATGCAGTTATATACATTTTTCAAAAGAAATCAAATTTTACTCAAAATTAGTGAATTTCACTGTATAAAAATTATACCTCAATGAAGCTGATTTGTAAAAAGCAGGGTTGTTTTTTTTTTTTTCAATGACTTCGGGGCATGCAGGAATCTTTCTCAGACTGTAGTCAAGTTGGCTGCCATCTTTTTTCCGGAAGAGCATTGCTGAACTCCCACCTTTACAGGAAAAAGCACAGACCAAGTGAACAGCAGAATCCATGAGACAGTGTTCCAAGTTCAATGGCCCTTTAACAGAAAGCATAATGGAGAAGGAGGAGGAAAAGAAGGCAGAGGAGGGGGGGAGGAAGAGAAGGAGGAAAGGAAAGGATGCCACTACGGTCTTGTTACACAAACCTGTGTAGTAGCTATCAGGGGAACCCAGCCCTACAGAAATCCAGTGAGCAAGGATTCATGGAGCAATTGCAGAGAAAAACACCAAGAATTCTCAGCCTCTGGTATAAAAGCCTTGATTCAGGGTAGACACCTTTCTGCTAGGGGTCAAGGAACCATTTTTGTGCGTTGTCAAAGGAGGCTATCTCAACAGGTGTTCATATTAAATGCCAGACTCTAGGGCCCAGTGGGACAAATGCAGAAATCTGAATGGCCCCCGAATGAGGTCATCCCTACCTAAGTGAGCCACATGTCACCATAACTCAGAGTGAAAGCCACGCCGCATGCTGCTCTGCAGCTGCTTTTATTTGGGTTGAAAGGGCATTTGTTGAGATTCTCCCCTTAAGTAATGATCTTGGACAAATTACTCTGTGCTTGTTTCCTTGTCTACAATATGATGAAAGTAATAGTATTCACGTCATCTTGATGTGAGGATGAAATCAGTTTATCCATGAAAACCTTTGGAGCAGTGCCTGGTGTAAGGCAATCACTTCAATGAACGTTAGTTATTTTTACTACTATTATCTGATATATAATTGTGCATAATTGAAACAACGACATGATTCAGTGCTGGACTAGGGACCGTGCAACAGTTTGCATAGGCTGGCAGGGTTCCCAAATTTAAAAAAAAAAGTCTTCCGTAGGCAACAGGGAAATGAAAACAGACAAACCACAACGGCTAGAAAGAGTCCAGTTCTAGAAAGCCAGGAGCATGAACCTGCGGGAAACATGACTATGCCACTTCCCGTGAAGCCACCTCACCACAGCAGAAGTTCAGAGACCAAGCTGCTGACGGCCCGACCCACCTCCCAGCAGCTCTGCGTCTGCTTCCGGGATGCAGATTGTGTGGTGCGTAATATTCTCATGCGCAAAAGCATTAACCTCCAGAATCAAACATGTCTGTTAATAAACCAACACACCACTCACACGGCCACCCTCTCGCGGCGTTCCCCCTCTGGAGCTGCATTGCAGGCACATCTCATTTGTCAGCTGGTTCAACTGCTTCAGCGTGACATGATTTGGAAATGTGAAAGATCCCAAATTATCTTATCCTGAGGTGACAAATCAAGTACAGTGCCCACAAGCCCAGACAGTTTACCTGCCAAATAAACAAAACGCAACAGGAGTAAGGGTATCAATCTTGTAACAGTTTAGGGAAAACAAGTTTATTTCTTATCTGAAAGATTAATGAACCGGGCTGTAACCTCACCTCTAATTGTGGCGGAACAGAAATTAGGTGCTGTTTTTAATCTATTCTGCAGTAACATCATAATGTCATGTGACAAAAGTTCATGAAGAAAGGGTCTACACTTCTCTGTGGAGTTATTTAAAATACCCAGTGACTAGTCATTAATGCCAAATTATTACATTTTTCTCAGATACACTGCTGTTTTTTAAATATATATATTAGGTGGAGTCAAACTAATATAAATATCTTCTTACTAAATAAGACTGTTTTCCTATTATAGACAGCTATAAAAAATATTTATTTACATAGCTTATTACTGGTATATTTTTAAAAGCTATTGATGCTGTATATCTTTCTGACATTTTGCTGAACTTACTTGCAGCAATGGCCCCTCAGTTTATTTCTTCCACTTGATTCCCCTAGCTCCCACATCTGAGCTGGGACCAAACCCTTGAAAATCTGGGGAGAGGAGGAGAAGGTGGCAGAAGAGGAATGAGGAAAGAGAACTTGGTTGCCTTTAGGACAGATAACCACCAGACTGAACGCTTTTGGAGGCTCAGTCACAAAGTACAACACCTGCTCTATCTCAAAATTCTGTTCAAAACGGTTGTATATTTCATGAAACTCCACATGGTTAAAAATAATCATACCCAGGGAGCTATTTTCCACATGGAATGTATAATGTGTTTTTCCATCCACAAGACTCTGAATAAGTACAGGGGAGAGGTTCATCCTGAGGAAAATCAATTTAATCAGAGAAGCAAGAGATGGTGATGCCTAGAGAAGCAAAGGCAACATTTCCCAAGAATTCCCAACGGGGGAGGGAGGCTGGAACCTTGGGCCATGTTTACACTGCTGATTTGGGCAGTAGAATTTGGATACAAATTCAAGTTGGATCTTCTATATTATATTCATGTATAAACTAATTTGAAAGGAAAATGATAATGAACCAACACTGAAGTTTAGCCATTAGTCTAGACGATGAACTTTGCTCACCTGACTACCCAGGAAATTCTAGGCACATCCAGGTGAAATGATCCTTTGGCCTGTGTGTGTGTGTGTGTTTATTTTTCAATTGAGATATTGTTCCATGTCTAAATTATCCAAGCCATGCATAGTCAACACACAGCAAACATTCAAGATACGCTATATATATGTAAAATGGGCATTTTTACTAAGGGGTGGATGATCAGCTGACTGCAGGATACCTTCATTTAAGAGGAAACTAAGAAGAAAAATATCTGAAAACATATATATATATATATATATATATATATATATATATATATATATATCCGAATCGCTTTGCTGTACACCTAAAACTAACACAACACTGTACGTCAACTATACTTCTATTTTTTTTTTTTTTAAAAAAAGAGGAAACTAAAAAGCAAGGGGAGGAGCCTAGAACCCACTATTTTCTCCTTGTGAACACCTCACTTCTTGTACCAAAGAAGGCTTCAACAAGTGGAAGGAAAGTACACACCGAGGATTTCTGACTGCCCCCCTGAAACTTCGATCTGGGAACCTCTGTAATTCTGGGGGTGTTCCTAGCTGGAACACTCTGGCCAAGACTTTCTTGGTCTCATGCTTGTTGGTGAAGGACACAAGGTCTGATTCTGCTGCTGAGAGCAGAGAAAAGCATTCAAGTACTGATTCCCTTTGTCCATGGCCATGAAATCTTCCCAGTGACTAGGAAGACTTAAAGAGAAATCCATAGAGTAGGCATCTTCCTTTCTTCTCACCAATAAGATCAAATCAAGACAATCGCTTCATCCCTCACAGTAGCAACATAAGGACTTGTATTTAGGACCTACATAAAGGCACAGGGGTAAGCGCCTCCCTAAAAGAATAAGAAGACATCATGCAGCTTAATAAGGAAGGAAGATCTGGAAACAAATAATTAGATATACCGGTGTTACACTCAGATAAATGAAAAGTGCTACATGACATGAAAAAGGGATCCACAACCCCTACAAAGAAGTTATGGTGGCTTCCCTGGTGGCACAGTGGTTGAGAATCCGCCTGCCAATGCAGGGGACACGGGTTCGAGCCCTGGTCTGGGAAGATCCCACATGCCGCGGAGCGGCTGGGCCCGTGAGCCATAATTACTGAGCCTCCGCGTCTGGAGCCTGTGCCCCGCAACGAGAGGCCGCGATAGTGAGAGGCCCGCGCACTGCGATGAAGAGTGGCCCCCGCTTGCCACAACTAGAGAAAGCCCTCGCACAGAAACGAAAACCCAACACAGCCATAAATAAATAAATAAATAAATAAATAAATAATTTAAAAAAAAAAAAAAAAAAAAGAAGTTATGGAAGCCTCCCTGGAAAAGTGTCATTGGCTTGGGTTATAAATGACAAGAAGGAATTGGTCAGCTGGAGAAGCAAAGGAAGGATATTCTGTCATAAGGAAACAGCATCGCAAAGGCATCAAGGTATCCGAGGCCAGAGTGCAGCCCAGGTCTCTGAACAGTAAGCAGTATGGGAGTGCAAACACAAGATGAAGCCAGAAAGGTAGAGAAGGACAGGTTCTCAGGATCTTATTTACCATGTTAAGGAGGATGTCATTTTCCTAGGGATGAAGTGGAAAGCCAATGGAAATTTGAAGTCAGGGGAGCAATAAAGTAGATTGGATCGCTGGGGGCTGTGTGGAGGATGAGAGAAAAGGGAGAAGAACATTTATGGAAGCTTTTGTAATTGTCTAAGTTGGAGAAGATGCTGGCCTAATTTGAAGTATTAGCAACAGGAATAAAGAGGAGTCAATCAGAAAGACATTTCTGATTTAGAATTATAGAACACATTGGCCAATTAAATAGGGAGAATAAAGGAGGAGAGGAGAAATGGATGATAAGATTTTTATCTTGAATGGTTAGGTGGAAATTGACATCATTAATCAAGAAGGATCAGGTTTGGACAGATTGGGTTTGAGATGCCAAGGGGAAGTCAAGCACTGATGTCCAGTGAAGAATGGGGAATATTGACCTGGTTAGGAAATTTCATTTGTAATGGGTTCTTATGACTTATTTAGTTCCTCAAATGTTTAGAAATTTTGACAAGTATTCAGAGAGAGTAAAAACTATAGTCTATATCCTCTTGGAACTTGTATTTCTAGAGAATCTCAACTAAAAATTTTGCCTATTCAATTCCTTTCCAAACTTCCATTTTCCTTCATATCACAGATCAGTTCCCATCTGCAGGAAGTTTTCTTCTGTCCCCAAATCTCTCCCTCCTCTGAACACTGCTGCCAAAGTGCATGTTGACAATCCAGTTCCTTTGGTATTTATATGAAACTTGTGCCTAATTTTGTCAGTTAAGTTTTCACAAATATGTGCCTTGCTCTTCCCAAATAAATTGAGGATATCTTCAAAGGCAAGAGCTGTATGCCATTCTTCTTTTATTATCTCTAAAGGCCTTGCACAATGTCCATTAGAAAGTGGCAGCTTAGTCGAGCCATAATTCCTGGGCTCGAATCCCAGCTTTTTCACTAACTTGTTATCTGGGGCAAGTTACTTGCTCTATGTCTCAGTTTCCTCATCTAAAATGAAGGCAATAACCATACCTACCTCATAAACTTGCCATAAAAATTAAGTAAGATGACAAATGCAAAGCACTTCCTAAGTTCCTAGGATACAGCAAGAGTTCAACAAATATTTGTGTCAGGATAAGTTAGGATGTGCTGTGTTAACAAACAACCTCAGTGTTTCAGTGATTTAAAACAATTAGGATTTATTTCTTCTTCATGCTACACATTGAATGGATCTATAAGGGATTTCTGTTCATCACACCACTCAAGGACCCAGGCTGACTGTCAACATTATCTTGAACATTGCTGGTTGCCATGTCAGAGGGAAAGAGAGGCTGGAAGGTCTTGCACCAGCAAGTAAATATTCCATAATGTAGGTGACATGCCACACTTACACTGAAAAGTCATTGGCCATTGTGGTCATATGGCCTCATCCAACCACATGAGGACAAAGAAGTACAGTCCTACCATGTGCCCAGAGGAAAGGGGAAGTGAATCTCAGTTGAGTATCTCTCATGGCTACCCAAATATTAGTTGTGCTCTTGTTGTTTTGTTGTTGCTTAAACAAGTACTTAGAATACAGTCAGATTCACACTAGAAACTCCATTTGTGTTAGCTACTAGCAGTATAAGTACCACTAAAGTTTTCATGTGAACAATGGAGAAGGAGGAAATTAGATGAGTTTGACATACATTTAGGAATTGGAATTGATAAGAGTTGGTGGTAGATTGGATGCTGGAGAAGGAGTGTGTGTGACAAAGATGAGTCCTAGGTGTCTGGCTTGACTAATTGGCAAAACACCATCATCTCCTGCCAGAACACCTTCACTAGCTTCTTAATGGGTTCCATTATATCTACTCTTGATCTCTAGCAGTCCATTCTACACTGCAGCCAGACTGACCTAAAACCCAAATCTCAAGTCACCCTGCTGTTTAAAACATTCAAAGTTTTCCTCTTATTTTTAGGACAGAAGTCCAAATTTATTAATGCAGCCCCAAAGGTTCTACATGTTCTCACCCCAGCATCTTCTCCAGATACACTTCACATCATCCCTGCTTTGCTCTCTATACTCCAGCCCAATTGACTCTTTTTCTGTTCTTCAAACTCAGCCTGTTTCTTTCCACCCCAGGGCCTTTACACATGCTGTGCCCTCTGCCTGGAATTCTCCCACCACCACTCACTCCTTACTTGGCTAGATAACAGGGCTTCAGATACAACCTCCAAAGTTTACTTCCTCCAGATCAGTTCTGGAGCCCCCTTCTGCAATTTCCCAGCACTTGGTACTGCTGGTTTATAGCACTTGTCACAACTGTACTTCATTAGTTAATATAAAACTGTTTTATATCTATCCTCCTGTTAGACTGTAACAGAGATTTTTGTCTCTTCTGTTCACGCTACTCTATTTCCAATGCCTAACACAGCTCTCAAGTCATAATAGACCCTCAGTAAACACTTGCTGAATGAATAAATGAATGGATGAACAGACAAATATCTTTGTAAACAAAATCTTTAGGACAGTATAATAGTCAATATAGGTAGGATTATAAATTATCCAACCATTCTCCTATTTCTGGCCATTTAGATTGTTTTCAAATGTTTACTACTATGGTAAAAATAGAGCGATGTAAAAACAAAATATTGTTTAAACATCTGGTGCTAAAATTTCTTTTAGGAGAGAAACTTTATTTGGGGAAAACTCTTAGTAAGAGTTTGGAGGTACAGTGATATTCTAAGGGTTGTATGGCTACTGGCCCCCAAAACTTCAAAGAATAGGAATTAACTGGCCTTACTGAAACAGAAGATGGAATTTCTCATTGTTTTGACAGAAACAGAGCAAGTGGAAGGAAAGAATGGAGGCGTGAAGAGAGAGAGAGGTGGGCAGGATGTGATGGCGGGTGCTGGGTGGCCACGAGAGGGGCCCTGATCACAGGGTGACCCAACAAACCCTGGAGAACAGAACATGGTTTGTACTGCAGCCGTCCCCATGAATCTTGGCTCTTAGGTAATATTTTTGGCGTTTTTTTCCTCCAGAACTGATGCAGGAGCTGGTTTTCATGTCTGGATTGACATGTGAAAAGAGAAGCTGCATGAAAAGAAGGAATCAGGAGGCAGACAGTCAGAACATCTCCCACTTTTATCCTGACCTCCAAGGGGCAGGGCAAGGAGAAGCTAGCTCACATCTGGTGCAAAAACAACCTGAAAACATACCTTTGGAGAGCAATCTCTATCTGTCTATCAGCTATCTATCTATCTATCTATCTATCTTCCTATCTCTCTTTCTCAACCTTTCTCACATCTAAGATTGTCTCCTTTCAGGATAAATTTCAAAAACCGGAATTACTGGATGAAAGGTTAAACACACGTTTATAGTAAAATGATTTCTAGCAATTCATATTTCTACTTTATTTTTTCAGTGAGAAATTCTACAGAATAAAGCAGTGTTGTCCTCAGAAATGGTTGTCTTGGATTACAAATTCCAGTTCTTTTGGTTAAAAGTCATTCCTCTAATACTCTTTAAAACTACACACACAGTAAGTCCTTAATAAATGACTATTGAATTAAATTCCTAGCACTCCTAGTGCTTAAAACTTGCCATTTTTTATTTGGACTTTTTATTCCCCTATTTCTAAGAAGGCTGCAATATGTCTTGATTTTTTAGATCATAAGTCCCTCTTCTCCTGACTTATAAGTATCTCAAGTCTTCAAAATCATGTTGTATATGTTACAAGAATCTTGGTTCTGTGAATTTTCTAATTCTGTAAAAGTTTTGTTTTTTAAAGCATCTCAACACACGTACTCCAGACTAGCACAATAAGTTCACAATGATTACCTAAATCTCTCTGAAATTCAAGTAAGATTTTGCTTGTGTTTAGTTTTTTAAAATGTAAAATTATTTTTGGCCAGTACTTCCTTTTTTTACCTAATTTGATCCTTCTCTTTAATGTATTTCATTAAAAATCTAGCCAATATCATAATTAACCATATGGTTGACAAAAGCAATAAAAAATAGAATGATAATTTCAGAATTTGTCAAGGTGCCATTTTATTTGGAATCTGTTGACCCAAGTTAGAAAAAAAAAAAATGAGTAGCTCTAAGACAAAAAAAAAAATTTAACTCTTAATAATCCACTGAATAGCCATTTCGCCCTCCATTCATACTCTATCAATACTTGAAAGTTTTTTTTAAATCAAAATTATTCTCATTCTGCTGTTGATCACTTGGCCCAGTACATTTGTAGTTGGGTTACTCTGACCATATAATGTTTTCCGGGGCATAACAATATCACCTTCAGAAACTTATTCTACAGTTGTACTCTTACAAAGATCCATGTA
The DNA here is from genome assembly GCF_028021215.1 of Eschrichtius robustus. Taxonomy (NCBI): domain Eukaryota; kingdom Metazoa; phylum Chordata; class Mammalia; order Artiodactyla; family Eschrichtiidae; genus Eschrichtius; species Eschrichtius robustus. The sequence continues at coordinate 107,813,083 of NC_090827.1, read as the reverse complement.
CAAGAAGGATTGTTTGTAATATCAAAAGGCAGGAAGCCATGTAAATCTCCAACATTTGTGGGCTAGTTAAATAAATTAAATAAATTGCAGCCGATAAAAAAAGAATGAGATATAATTACACATGCCAACACTAAATGAACTCTAAGATATAATTTAAGTGACTAAAGCAAACTGCAGAACATTGTGTATAATATATATTTTACATGCTTAAAATATTTCACTCGAAATAATTTATTATTTTTATCTAATATTTATTATTATTAACTCATGATAATTGTTTCTTCTAGGGAAGGCAGTAGAAGACTTGGATTTGAGATGGAAAGAAAACTTACTTTTCACTGAAATGTTTTCATTTTTTACCATGAACATATATTAATTTTTAGTTAAAAGGAGACAATAAAATGGGAGGAAGGAGAAACTTTGGGTCTATATGTCATGAAAACAATCAAAATCCCTATCAATTTCAATTCATGGTAATCAATTCAAGTTGCAATTAGCTACTGTTTTATCTCTGACCCCATCAGCAACATGCCAACATCTCACCAAATCTTACTAGAGTTTTAAACTCACGCCAAATAGTCATTTATTCAGTCATTCATTTATTGAATCACTCAGTTCATACTGTGGGCCTGCACTATGCCAGGCCCTGTGCTGGGACGTAGGAACACAGCTGTAAGCAAGAACAAAAGCAGGTCCTGACCTCCTCGAGCTCCTGGTCTAGCTGGGAAGACAACCTTCGAAGTAAGTAACTGGATGTATGTTGACCAGCGCTGAGGGAACACGTGGAGGGGCTTACACCAGTCTCCGTGTCAAGGAAGACCTCTAAGGAAGGGAGGCTTAAGCTGACACCTGTAAGATATGTAGGAGTTAACCAGGTGACCGGGCTTGTAAGGCTTGTTCCAAGAAGAGATGGGCAAACAGCCTTTAAGAGATGGCTCCGGCTAAGAGAGAGCTCTGCTTGGAGAGAATGAAAGACATTAAGTTCAGAGGAAAGGATGGGGAGTGATGAGGCTGGAGAGACCATCCAGGGGCAGATCTAGTGTACCTGAACAAGGTTAAGAATTCTAGACCTCACTCTAATGACAAGGAGAACCACAGCAGGGCTGTAAGCACCTGTATTAGTTTCCTAGAGCTGCTGGAACAAATGATCACAAACTGGGTGGCTTAAAAAAACCCAGAAATTTATTTTCTCACAGTTCTGGAGACTAAAAGTCTGAAACCCAGGTGTCCACGGGACCATGCTCCCTCTGGATGCTCTAGGTGAGGTGCCTTCCCAACCTCTTCCTAACTTCCGGTGGTTGCCAGCAATCTTTGGTGTTCCTTGGCTTGTAGACACGTTACCCCAATCTCTACTTCTGTTACCACGTGGCTTTCTCCTCTCTGTGCATCTGTGTCTCTGTGCCCAAATGTCCCTCTTCATATATGGACTCTGGTCATATTCGATTTAGGGCTCACCCTGATCCTGGATGACTTTAATCTTAATTTGATTACATTAGCAAAGACTCTATTTCCAAATAAGGTCATAGTCAAAGATTCCACAGACATGAATTTGGGGAAGCCACTATTCAACTGAGTACAGCAGGGACATGATATAATCTGATTTATATTTTAGGAAAACTTCTGATGATACTAAGGGTAAAGATAAGGAGGGAGAAAGATGGGAAGGAAAGAGATTAACTTCATAGACATCTTTATTATTTATGTTGAGGTTTATTTTGAGGTCCTACAGGTGTCAGACATCGAGCTAACAGCTGTTTCCGTGACATCTTGTTCAGTCCTCACCCAGGAAGAAAGTCAGAGAGGTGACTTCACCTGTCCAGGGTCACACAGCAACACTTCAAATGGGGATCAGGCAGGCTCTGGAACCAGCACGATTTCCATCACTGCAGGCTCAAATCGGAAACTTGATGAAGGCAACGGGAATCCTCTGATATGGATTACCAGGAGGTGGAAATATCGCCACACTAATAGAGTTCTGTTTGCGAGCATACTTCCTACTCCTTATGCAAAGCCAGGGCAAAAGGTGAGCAGCTAACGTGTCCTAAAGGGCAGTCATGTTGTAATGTAAGGGAATCTGACGGTTCCAATCGCTGTGTCCACTGATTCAACACTGGGTCAGAAATGTTCTTTTTTTAAAAAAAAAAAAGACCTAAGTAAAATCTGTGCTTCACAAACACAAGCTCGTATTAAACTAAGCTTGCTTTTTTTTCTTTTTCTTTTTAATAAGATGAAGAAAGTTGAAGCCATTATCTGGAAACTCAGACAACAGAAATGAATTCAAAGGAAAAAGAGGTTAATTGGTGGGAATCGTTTGGACCCATAGCTGATATTGATCAAAAACACAGCCAGCTGGATCTTCTCCCTCTTGGCTGCTTTGCCTCCATAGTCCACAATTTTAAAGATGGATTGAAATTTTAAGAAAAGACAATGAAGACCAAGGTTATTCCCTCTTGAGCTCAGTAATTTTCGGTGGGCGGGGGGAGGTGGTGGGAGGTGAGATTAGTATTCCGGGTGTAGGTTATAGTGTTTATCACCTATCACAATTTTATAATCTCAAAGTCTGACCAGAGCACCCAACTTTCAATTTTCTCTTTTTGTTCCATGTCTTTTCCCTTCAATATTAAACGAGAAAGGAAGGGAGGGAGGGAGGGAGGAAGGAAGGGAAGAAAGAAAGGAAAAAACTGGAAGGAAAGAAAGTAAACATGAAATCCCAAAAGGGAGAAGAAAACAATGATCCAATCGATGATTCTGATATTTATTACTGGTTAAAAAATAATAATAAAAATGTTAAGTCAAGGTTTTATTTTAAAAACTGTTTCCTAAAAATAAAGAATAGATGTGTTTAAAAGCAATTAATAAGCAGTTTTTATCTAGGAAGTGAGTGATTTTTGTGCAAAGAGGGAAAAAAGGCTCCGGGCTTTGCCTCATCTCCTAGAAGCATCCCATATTCTTAGATGTGATGTTGCCTTGGTAACCACAACTTGGTGACCTCGTTATTTCAACCTAATCCTGCTTTGAAATTATAGTTGCTCCACCCTTTTGCCTGGCTAGCCTGATAACATAATCATTGTAAATGAGGATGGGAAAAAAACAGCAGGATACAGTCCCTCCGGTGACACAGGACCGGTCTCACCTTATCACGGAAATAGACGAACAATTAAACGGCATGAATCTAAAACCCTAAAAGTAGATTTTCTTATTTTTTATATGGTTTGTTATGCTTATTTTCAAAACCTACCAGTTGATTCAATGTAGCAGAGTATCTTGATATTACTATATGAAAATGGAAATTTCCTATTTTTGTTAAAAGAAAAAAATAAAGGAGTGCTAAACCGTCAAAGGTGACGTTCTTAATATGCTATTGTTTTGCCCAACAGCCTAATAGAAGCAGGAATCAGAATATAATTTTTTAACAAATAGAATGACAGCATCCGGGTTTGTTTGCCCAGATTAGCTTCCCCTAGCTAAAGCCCCACAAATCAGTTGTCATCTTGAATTCAGACTTCTTTCATAACAAAGGGGTCTTAGGAGACCGCATTGCTTAAACTCTGAATGCAGCAAGTGTAAACAGAGTTTAAAGGAAAAGTAATGAACTCATTTGTTTCAGTTTAGGTGCTTTGAGATCTCTGTTCTGCTGGGAAAGGGAAGGGAATTCCGTTCTCTTTCTCAACTCATTTCCTCATTTTGTGTTCTAAAATGGCCAGGGTACAGGGGTGCTGGATTCAGATCTCAGTAAGATTTTCATACTGCACCCAATTCATACACTGAGGAGTCTGAGTAGCAGTGTGACCCTGTCTCTTAGGCCCCTGAGCTCCCCCCAGTTTCCCCTCCAGGAGACCTTTTCTATATCTGATGGTCACACCTCAGCTTGCCTGTTGTCCTTCCAAGAGATCCCCAATTGTGGCATTTGGAGATGGGGGTGGGAGGAAATCATATGACTTGGCTATACTCCCCCTCTCCCCCAATTCTCTTGGTGGCAGTGGTTCCAATTCCTCTGCCTCTCCACTGTGTTTTTACCAAAGAATAACCCCTGGATACTGGTGGATGTGCTGTTGGCCTCACTGTTGACTGTCAACAATGGTTCACAGGTGAGAAGCAAGTTCCTGGTCAGGGTCATCATCCAGAGAGAAGCCTGGACCACATTGGATATGTCCAGGGCATAATACCACCCACTCTTGTACGCCTTCTCCCTGCAATAAAAAGACAGCCACCACCACTTATTTCTTATAACTATCAACACTATTATGATATTGTTTTAATAATGTGGGGAAAGTTGTAGCTTCTTGAAAAAACTATGCCACAGATGCATGTAGTTACTTTGTTATTCTGTCCCCATTGGACCAACTGTAGAACCAGGACCAAGGGATGTACTCCACAGGTAGACACATCAAAACTCATTATGAGAAGAAATTTCTACATAGTACAAGCTTTCCAAAGATATAATAGACTGTCTCAACAACAAAGGAAATACCAAAATATAAAAATCTAACAACACATACCCTTGACCTCCCAGAACAGATCTGAGTATAAATATTATATCCTACTACCTTCTAAGTATTCATCAGATAGGGTACTTTTGGCTTGGGAGGTTCTTAAATGACATACATCAAGCATCTGTGTAGGAACAAGCAAAGAAGAGTAATAAAATTATGAGAATCATGGTAGGATGAGGGTAAGGGACTGATAATAGACAAGTGTTAGGTCTAGGCTGAGAATAACTCAGCTAGTTATTGTAGGATCAAATGATAACTCATGCAAAAATAGATAGAAAAGGATAGATCATGAGAAAACTGTAAGGAATTATGATAAAATTGGTAGCTAGGAGTGCTTCAGCTTCCTGAAAAGTGGAGAGATGCAAACTATGCCTGATGAAACCATTCTACTGAACCTAGTCGAACCAGAAAGAAACAAAGTTGAGAAGGATGACAAAGGTGGCTGGAGGTGGAGAAGGGAATCTATAAAGAGAAGGCATAATACTGCCAGGGCTTGGACAATGAAGTGTCCTGATTCATTTCTCACGGCTTCTACTCTTTGCACCCAATGGCGTTGTCAATAACCAAATTGCCATACCTTTCCCACATCTCCCTCACCCTACCTGGGATCACCTCCCATCTCCTCCATCATTCATCTCTTTCCTTCTTCTTCAGCTTGCCTATCTCCCATTTATGTTTTGGGTCTCTTCTCAGTTGTCACTTTCCGCAAAAACTCTTTCTGAACTCCCCCCACCCCCCATGCTGAAAACAAGTCCTTTCCTGTCCTTTCTCTAACTCTATGTTGTTATTGCTTCTGGTCCCATCTTCCCCACCACCACCGTCACACCATAAACTTATAAACCCTGTGAAGGCAAGAACCATGACATTTACCCAGTGCCTGGTGCATAGAGTAGACACTCAATGAATTCATTCATGCATTTATACACTCAACAAATATTTACTGAATATACATTCTGTTCCAGGCACTGGAGTAGAACAGTGAACAAAATGGATTAGTTGCCCATCTTCATTTTTGGGAGAAGGAAAGATTTTTTTAAATCAAGTAAACAAAAACACTCAAGATGGTTAAAGATCGCTGTAAGTGGAATGAAAAAAAATAACAGGATGATGACATGGAAGAGGAAGATCTTCTGTTAGGCCCACCTCTTTGAATCCTTGCAGAACTTGTCACCAGCAGCATGAAGCCATGCTCTCTCTTCCATGGGGCACTCACCAAGGGCTCGTGAGGCATCAGGTGCTGAGGTCTTTGGGGAGATGTCAAGCCAAGGAGGGGAACTGACTTGTAAGCCAGGGATTCCAATCATGGGTGTTAAGTGCTATGACAAACATGTGATGGTGAGGGCAAAAGAGTAAGTACGTGGAAGATTGGGGAGAAGTGTTCCAGAAGGGCTCCTGGTGAAGGTGACATTGAGCCTGGAGACTCTGAGCGCCAAGGGTTCTGGGACCAAACTACCTGGGTTTGAATACCACCTCCACCACTTACTAGCTGTGTGACATGAATGAGTCACCTAACCTCTCAGTGCCTCAGTTTCCTCAAATGTAAAATCAGAGTAATGATAATACTCACCTTACAGGGTGGCTGTAAACTATTTAGAGGAGGGTGAGCACTTAGTGAGTGCTATGCGTATTGACCACTATTAACATTTTTCAGGATGCAAAAGAGTTAGCTCAATGAAGAAAGGGAGGTGGAGAAAGCATCCTAGGAAGAACAAATATCTGTGGAGTGAAGGGAAGAATGGCAATGGCTCTAAGAGGCCAAGTCAGTTGGTCAACAGGCTCTGCCTTTGTCCACGAGTGACCATAGGGGGGAATTCACTGGGCCTAGCACTGCCCTATGGGTTAAGAACAGACCCAAGGAGAAATAGATGATGTGGTCTCTGTCCTCTGAGATATTATATTCAACAAGACTAAACACACAAGAAGAAATTAAAGAAGAATCTGAGACAGCATATAACCAGCGCTGAACTAGGTAGCCAGATGTCAATGATAATAACAAGAAAAATAGGATTACAATAGCTATGTGTTTATAATTTGCCAAGCACTGGGCTAAACACTTTACATGCTTTTCCTGCTTGAATTCAGCTTACAAACATCCACATTGTGACTTTCTCCAATGACAAAACCTCCAGGACATTTCAGAGAAGGAAGAGATTGGCCTTACTGCCTCATGAGGACAGGAAAGCTTGAGCTAGGCTTTAAAGGAAGGAATGAATTTGAATAGAGGGATGGATGAAGGAGGGACTAGAGCAGGGCTGTCTGATGGAAATATAATGTGGGCCCCAAATACAAGCCACGTGCATAATTTAAATTTTTCTCATAGCCATATTTTTAAAAAGTAAAAAGAAGCAGAGGAAATTAACTTTAAAAATATATTTATTTAACCCATTATATGTAATTATTATTATATCAACATGTAATCAGTATAAAACATTATTGGTGAAATATTTTAAATTCTTTTTTTCTGTATAAAGTCTTTGAAATCCAATGTGTATGTTACACTTCCAACGCGTCTCAGTTTCAAGTAGCCATATTTCAAGTGCTCAAACGCCACATGTGGTTAATGGCTACCATCTTGGACAGCACGGGTCAAAAAAGAAAAAAGAACTGGCATTTATACTCTAGTGTACATAGCGGCACTATTTACTATTTACAAGAGCCAAGACACGGAAGCAACCTAAGTGTCCATTGACAGAGGAATGAATAAGGAAGATGTGGTACATATATACAATGGAATATTACTCAGCCATAAAAAAGAGTTAAATAATGCCATTTGTAGCAACATGGATGGACCTAGAGATTATCATACTAAGTGAAGTAAATCAGACAGAGAAAGACAAACATCATATGATATTGCTTATATGTGGAATCTAAAAAAATAATACAAATGAACTTATTTACAAAACAAAAACAGACTCACAGACATAGAAAAGAAACTTATGGTTACCAAAGGGGAAAGGAGGGGGAGGGATAAATTAGGAGTTTGGGATTAACAGATCCACACTACTATATATAAAATAGATAAACAACAAGGACCTACTTTATAGCACAGGAGCTATACTCAATATCTCGTAATAACCTATAGTGGAAAAAGAACCACTCTTTTTAGAAAAAATTCTAAAAAAGAATATATATATATATATATATATGTATAACTGAATCACATTGCAGTGCATCTGAAACTAACACAACATTGTAAATAAACTGTATTTCAATAAAAAAATTTTTAAAAAGAACTGGCATAGAGACTTGCCTGGTGGCGCAGTGGTTAAGAATCTGCCTGCCAATGCAGGCAACGTGGGTTTGAGCCCTGGTCCGGGAAGATCCCACATGCCACGGAGCAACTAAGCCCATGCGCCACAACTACTGAGCCCACGTGCCACAACTACTGAAGCCCGTGCACCTAGAGCCCGTGCTCCACAACAAAAGAAGCCACTGCAATGAGAAGCCCACGCACCGCAACGAACAGTAGCCTCCGCTCCCCGCAACTAGAGAAAGCCCGCGCACAGCAACGAAGACCCAACGCAGCCAAAAATAAATAAATAAATTTATATTAAAAAAAAAAAAAACAACTGGCATTTATCAAAGTCTCATGAGTCCTCAGCCACTTTTTATACACTATTTAATCTTCCCAATCACCCTCTTAGGAAAGTATTATTATTATCCCCATTTTACAGATGAGGACACTGAGACTCTAAGAGATTAAGTCAACAGCTAAATAAGTGGATTGACCTAGAATTTAAAAGCAGGCCTGACCAACATCCAGCTTGGGCATACGCCTCAGGCGAGGATGGCTTAGTCAAACACCACAGGTGGTTTTATTCTACAAAGCAAGATGTTGCTTGAACAAGGAGAAACCATGCAGATCCTGGGGTCCACTTCTCAACAGCTTCTTCCCCAGGCCTCACAACCCACAGAGCTGGCTTCTGTAGCCTCCAGGATTTGGAGGAGGGAAAGAAAGCGTAAAAACAAACAAAGTTTTCCCTTTCCAGTTGAATAGAAATCGAAGCTTTGGCACTGCTCCCTAACAGCAAAACTACAAAAGGATATTGTAGGAGGCAAAGAAGGGCACCCGTGGTCTATAAATATTGAACTTTTGTTGCAGGGACGTGTAGGGTGAGGAAACACTTGGCTACTTCCCCACTGGTGGAGCTGGGTTGCCATACACCACTTGGGGCCTTCATTTTGTTGTCAGTGACTGTTTCTGTAACTATTAAGAGAGGAAAGGGGGTATAAACAGAATTAACAGTAATTTATGATCTGAAAAGAGACAGCAGGAGTTTGAAATCTGTCTCCATTAGGATACTTTCCCTGCACTCCACTGGAACCTCAAGCCACGGGATCCTGTAGGAAAAGGGTGTCTATCCAGCAGTCCTAGCAGGAGAGATGCTTTTCCTTGTGTCCAAAGGGCAAGGTTCAGCCAACTTTGCACAGAGGGATCTGGCCTGTGCTGAGAACGCTGCTGGAACCCTATCCCCAGTGGGGGTAGATACTGTGCTTTTTAGCTTTTTGTTTATTTCTTGTTCAGCGATCCCCCCCCCCCCCGATTTCTACAGGGACCTCCAAGCCTGCCCCTCTTACACCTCAAACATCGGCAAAGCCCACCAGGAAAACTGACAAGACAGACACTCATCAGCATTTCAATGGGAGATTTTCCATGCAGCTACCTTTGATAAATCCTGATTCTCTGAGACAAAGGTTTATTCCACCATCTAAGGCAAGTTTTATGCCCTTCAGTTTCACTTTGCCAAACCTACTTTTCAAGTCAAGGAATTGCAAGGCCACAATATGTAGCAACTTCAGTTGGAGTGAAAAGGAAAGCCAGTTGAGTCCCAGGATTATTGTTTCTTTTTTTCTCCTTTCTTTTGGTGTGGGCATTGGGATGCCCTGGCCTGGCTCAGAACACTGTCTCTGGCACGGGCTTATGGCCCACTCAACATTAATGATGTGATCACGCCTTCGGATGAATCTTGGACCTAAAGGAAGAGACAAAAAGAAAATTTCATAAACCACCCCAAATCTGTTAGCTGAAGTGCCCCACGTTTTAGTCCTTCACCAGCCAGTCTCAGATCGCTAGCGACCCCAAGTGGCCAACTTCAAATGATGGTAATTTTTTTCTGCGGAAAAGAAACATAGGGTTTTTTTACTCCCAGATCCTCATAGAATTTAAAAACTGCGGAGCTGGAAGATCCATTAATGTCATCTGACCCAACCACCTCTTTTTGTAGGAAGGAGAGGTCCAGGGAGGTAAAGAGGGGCTCCAAAAGTCACACAGCATGTGAAGGTCAAGTTGGGAAGCAGTATAAGGAAAGGTTGGAAGAGATTCTATGGGACCGGATTTTAGTTCCTTAATGGAAGGGAAAAAAGTTTTTTTCCCCCAGGCCACAAAAGAAATATTGCTATTACAAAAGAATTGCCACAGTGAGGGTGCGTGTTCTAACAGATCCGAAGCTCCATTAGGTACACACCAAATGCACACATTTCTTTTTTCCTTTTCTATGTCTAAACTGACCAGGGCACCTTAAATTAATCATGGCAAGTGTGGTGCCAGCCTGGGAGAGAAGGAAGAAGTCAGAATTTGGCAAATGTGGATTAGATGCTTATTCCCAAAGCCTGAGCCTCAAGTAAAGAAAAAGTTGGCGTTTGGTTCCCATCCTTATTAACAGTACAGCTGAATGAGCACTATCATTCCCCCCTTAGAAATGAGCTAATGGAAGCTCAGGGAAATTAACTTGCCCAAGGTCAGTCACTACTACAGTGCAAAGCCAACTTTCTGCATGACCTTCCTATGAATGCCTCGATTTATCCATCCATCAGATGGGATAACAAAGCCTGCCTATAGAACCAGAAAATGCTAATGTTAGAAAGGCTCCTCAGAGGAGCCCCCTTCCAAACAAAGTGGACCCCTACCATATATATAAAACAGACAAAAATGATTAGTGTCTGTTTACGATAAAGTCCATCAAAGACAACATGTGTGCTGTTTTAACGAACACCAGGATATCCAACCTTCCCTAAAACAAAACCTGGAACCTCTAAGGTTTCGCTCCAGGTCAAATCTCCACTCTTCCCCGCTGTGTCATCTCTCCCTTGAGGGTCTCATGTGGTCTCCTCCTGCCATCAGAGGGCCGGAGCCCTGGCATGACACCCCCTCCTCTTGGCAGCTCTGTCCCAAGCATGCACAGAAGTGCCTTTGCCGTCGGCCCTGAGCACCATGGAGACAGTCTGGAATTTTCCCAGCGTTGTTCCTACAATTACTGCAGGAGAATAGAAGGTGAATGAACACAGAGCGTGAGAGAAACCTAAAATCAGTCTGATTTACAAAGCATGAAATTCTCATCCAAATTTTGCCAGAAGTGGTTCTCTCCAGACCTAGCAATTCCTGCTCTGTTCCAGGAAGGGTCTTAAGATAGAAACACTCCATGTAAATTGTTACAGTCCTGAAAAGTAATGTGACAACATGCTTCAAGGTCTGTGAAAGATATTCTACCCTTTGGCTCAGTAATTCCACTTCTAGCAATGTACCTTAATGAAATAAGCAGTGCAGACAGTAATTTATACACGAAGATTACCATCACTAATTTACTATAATTACTTAAAAAATGGAAGCAAATTATACAATAGAGCTTATGACGTAACCAGAAGATGAAAGATTATGTAACCATCAAAAATGATGTTTTCAAGATATTTTTAATGACACTAAATGGAGAAAAAAGCATTTTAAATGGCATTAAGTGAAAAAAAAGCAGGGTGCAAAACTGGTACGTGTCATGTCAAATATTTTAAACCCAAATAAGAGAAGTATAAGTGTAGAAAAAAATAAGAAGAAACCTGCCAAAATGTTCATGACCAAATGGTAAGATTAACATTGATTTCTTTCCTACTTATTATTTTTATTTAGTTTTACTATGAGGTTGCATTAATTTACAATCTGAAAATAAAATAGTCTCTTTGGAAGATATTGACCCTGTAGCACTCCAAGCTGATGCATTTTCTCAGGCCATGTCCTCCTTCCTTCTGCTCTGCCCTCACCTTGCTCCTCCATCTTGGTGCCTTCTCCACCTGCCTCACTTCTGCCGTCCTTTCTGCTTGTCTAGCTGAGAGATCACATCCATGACCCAGCCAATGATGTGACCCTTCGAGAGACCCCTCGGAGTCCTATTTGTCAAGATTCATGTGCCCCTTCTCAATTCTTTACCACTCGATAGAGCAGTCCAGTGAGACCTACATACTGAGCAGCTTAGAATGCTCTTTTCCTTCCTCCTGGTTGAAAGGCAGGGTTTTCATAAATTTGGAATTCATTCAACTAATATTTATTGGGTGTCCAAGCCCTGTTCTAGCAGGTCCCTACCCTCAAGGAACTGGCATTCTGGTGGGGGTGACAGATAATAAATAATCATACAAGTAAGAAGAGTATCAGCTGTGATCATGCCACACTAGGAGCCTCTAGGCGGCTGCTGAGATGATTATTCTTCAGATGTGTGATGGCAAAGACAAAAGGGAATGTCCAGATGCACTCCGATGATGAGGTGTCTGGAAAAGTCCAGCTTCTCCAGGGCTCGTGCACTGGTGGTAAATGTTAGAAGAGGCCAAGAATTCTCGAGAAGAAAGCTGTGGGAGACTTGGCAAGGCAGACATGCCCACACCGGGCAGGGCCAGCTGGCTCCCACTTCCTGATAATCCCCCCTCCTTCCCCTGTCAAGTGACGTGGGTTAGGAGAGAGACACCCGAAGAGGTTTGTAAAGGGATTTTTGAGACTCAAATATCCCCGCCCAAAAGAGACTCCTGTAAATGGGCTGTAGGTGACCTGTTGCTTACTTCTTCTGTGAGTTACAGTTCTTTACCAGAAGAATAATAAAAGCCTTAAAATCACTAGCAGTCATAAATGTTTTATCTTTATAAAGTTTCATCAGTGAATACCTTAGAGTCAGTTGAATGCACAATAGATTTAGGAAACTTGAGGCAGGGTGCAGTGAGAATGTAAACTATAAAGGAGAGAAAACCTCAGACTCACCTCTGCTTTCCCAACACAACACTGTGCATGCGCGCACACACACACACACACACACACACACACACACACACACACACACACTCACACCAATCCTCCCTTCCTGGGTCACCTATGGGGTCACTTGAGCATGCATTCAGAAAAATCTCCTACTTTTCTGTAACTTCCATAACACTTCTTTCTAGACATAAGGGATTTCAACAGGGCAGAAAGCTGTCATTAAATCACCGGAAGACTCACTAAGCACCAAACAACAGAGCGGAAAATATTTGAAGCTGATTGTAACAGATTAAGGCAAAGGGTTCTGTCCTGAGGAATCACTCTTTGAACAGGAAATCAGGGGACCTAAGGAGGGTGTTGGGGGAAGGGAGAGAGCAGACATAAACCAAGGAAACAGCACACACCCCACTGCTCTTGGGCCCACGTAAAATTTTTAGAGAAAACTCTAGAAAATGAAAGTGGATCTAGCTCCAAATACGTCCCAAATGTCCACTTCCAACTCCCAAGAAGCAGGAAGGTGGAGTAGAATAAAGCATCTTCCAGCTTTCCTAAAAATGTTTTAAATGAAAATGAACCCCTTGGACTATGTTGCCCACTAATCTGGCCTCCAGCATTTCCTTTCTCTACTTATTTAAGCCAAATAGCAAATTGACACTTAAGCAGATGCTGCCTTGTTCCCTGAATGTTCAGTGTAGGCTTTGTTTCTCCAAGTGTATTAATGGGCCTCAAAGGCAGAAGACATAGCTGGTGCTCTCACTGAGCCCAGGGCTACTCAGGTGTTCAATATGTGTTTATTGATGGACTCAAACCAAACCTCAGAAATGTGAGGGTCTATAGATACATATTCCCTGTTAATAAAATGCACAGAAGCAGCCAGACTGTGGAGAGAAAGGGTTTATGAGCCATTGGTAATCATCGTAACGGTAAATAAATACCTCTTTGCAATTTACAAAGCACTTTCATATACTTTATCTCTTAACTCCCATGACAGACATGTGAAATACGTATTGAGGTTAATTCTCCAGTCCCAGCACCTTTCTGAAACTATACCCAGATGGACTAATTACTCAGTTCATAAAAGAGTATGTCCACTCTAACCCCAGGAATCCCGGATCAAGCTGCATTGGCAGAAGCATACAGCAGTGAGCTTTCCTTGCAAGCCCTCAAAAAGACAGAGTCTGGACAACAGCAGCTATAAACAGCAAGGTAAATTCACTGGGGAAGAGAAACTGTGGACTTTATTTTTCATATTCCTGCC